>NC_056735.1:836542057-836599557 GCF_019279795.1 Protopterus annectens
AATTCGAGATTCTGGTTTCGGGCTTATGAATTTCGAGTTTACAGAACTTCAGTCATGTGCAGGGAACTATATATATATATATATATATATATATATATATATATATATATATATATGTGTGTGTGTGTGTGTGTGTGTGTGTGTGTGTGTGTGTGTGTGTGTGTGTAGGGGATGAGTGACCTTAGATACATCTGTGTGTGTGGGAGTGTGGATGCGTGAGTATGCATTTCTTTTCCCAGGTGGACATGGAGTTAGGTTGGGATAGGTAAGGAAAGTGTTTGTGTGTGTGTGTTCAGGTGAAGGGAACTGTTTGCATGTGTGTGTGCTGACTTGTTTCTGTCTGCATGTGTGCGCATGTGAGTGTTTGTATATGTGGCTGTGTGAGAGTGTGTGTGTGTCTTTTCCTGGATGGGCACAGGGTTAATTTGGGGATAGTAATGTAAGTTGTTTGTTTGTGTGTGTGTGTGTGTGTGTGTGTGTGTGTGTGTGTGTGTGTGTGTGTGTGTGTGTGTGTGTAGGGGTAGGAGAGTGATGAATGAGTGTGTCCATGAAGTGTGATCAGGTGAGGGGGATTATGTGTGTGTATTTTGGTTTGTTTGTGTGTGCATCTGTGTGGGTATGGGTATGTGTGGGTATACCACAGTGTGTTTGTCTTTTACTGGGTGGACACAGGGTTAAGTTGGGGATAGTTAGGGGAGGTGTGTGTGTGTGTGTGTGTGTGTGTGTGTGTGTGTGTGTGTGTGTGTGTGTGTGTGTGTGTGTATGTGTGTATGAGTTGAAGTAGGATATGTGAAATGATAGCAGTTTTGATGAAAGACAATGACCAGATGCTCAATTTTGAATGAAGAGCATAAGCTTCTTAAGCTCTAGGTTAAAAGAAAATTCCACAGTAAAGAAGGCTCCTTTTTCAGATCTGTATTGAAGGTAAATGTGATGAGCACTGTCAATTACAGCTAAGCCAACTTTGCTGCAGTGCTGCAGAGTTTTTTTTTTTTTTTTTTTTACTTAGAATTTAGGAATTATCTTTGTGCGAACTTAGGTGTTATCTTTGTGCTTTGTGTTATTTTATACTTTCTAGTTTAGGGCTTTTTTCACCTTAGCACACAGGAATGCTACATTTAAAGTCCAATTCAGAAAGGTTACAGTGAGGTGTAAGTCTGGTGTACACATTGGGCTAACCATTTGTGATTCATTGACAGCTCTGCCACAGTGCTGTACCACAAAATTATACAACACTATGGTAGGCTGTCACTACAGTCCTACACAAATGCTAATGAGGAATTCTGGGAGAACAGTCTATGCTAATTATCCCTGTGTTCTCCTGGAAATGCCTGCAGTAAGGCATTTACACAGGCATGAGCTTCAGATCAATTGGCTGTGTAAGTTATCTGAGCTGGCAGTATTGATGATCACAGCCAAAAGCTCGGGTTCACCCATTGCTTTCAATAAATGAGATCACATTAGATGTAAGTGTTTTTTATATATATGTATATATATATATATATATATATATATATATATATATATATATATATATATATATATATATATATATATATATATATATATATATAGATCCCTATCATATATATATATATATATATATATATATATATATATATATATATATATATATAGATCCCTATCATATGATAGAAACCTCATTTGACTGAAACCATAACAGTGAAATGTCAAAAGACTGAAAAGTAATTTGACTGAAACCCATAAGACTGAATCCCATAATATTGAATTTCAACATACTAAATTGTAAATTGGACCATATAAAACCAGACTAGGTGGGGGCTATGCCCCCACACCCCCAATGAGGGGGGCTACACCCCCCACCCCCCAATGTGGGGGGATGTGCTCCCCACACACCCCTAACTATATATACTAACTCCAGGATTGCACTACAGTGGAGTAAAAGGCATATACCTTTCAACATACCTTACAGTAGTCTACATGCTTTCACTACTATGCCCTTTTCCCCAGTGTAGTGCAATCTTGGAGTTATTATATATAGTTAGGGGGTGTGGGGGGCACAGCCCCCCACATTGGGGGTGTGGGGGTGTAGGCCCCCACCTAGTCTGGTTTTATATGGTCCAGTTTAAAATTTAATATGTTTAAATTGAGTATTATGGGTTTCAGTTTTATGGGTTTCAGTCAATGACTTTTCAGACGGTCTCAGTCAAATGAGTTTCAGTCAAATGAGGTTTCTATCATATGATAGGGATCCATATATATATATATATATATATATATATATATATATATATATATATATGTATATATATGGTTCCCCTTCACAAGATCGAATGAATGGAATCTCGAAACCTATAAGCTCGAGCCCAGAATCTCGAACTTCCATTCACTCGAAATTGTGAATGGGAAGTTTAGATCTTAAAAAAAAAAGAGTTGACTTACCTTTTTGCAAGGGGCAAGGTCCCTCTGCATCCTCGCAGCTAAATGTAAATGCTCCATGACCGCACTATAGAGGAGGACAGGGAAATCTTCCGATTTGCACTTACGCATATAGCGCAAACCAGAAGATTTCCCTATCCCCCACTGTAGTGCGATCTTGGTGTAGGAATATTTAAGTAGGGGGGTGTGGGGGGCACACAAATACATTAGAAAGGTGTCTGTTTTTTTTTTAGTTCCCTTTCCCATTTTCGAGGTTTTATAAATTCGAGATTCTGGTTTCGGGCTTATGAATTTCGAGTTTACAGAACTTCAGTCATGTGCAGGGAACCATATATATATATATATATATATATATATATATATATATGTGTGTGTGTGTGTGTGTGTGTGTGTGTGTGTGTGAGTGTGTGTAGGGGATTAGATACATCTGTGTGTGTGGGAGTGTGGATGCGTGAGTATGCATTTCTTTGCTCAGGTGGACATGGAGTTAGGTTGGGATAGGTAAGGAAAGTGTTTGTGTGTGTGTGTTCAGGTGAGGGGAACTGTTTGCATGTGTGTGTGCTGATTTGTTTCTGTCTGCATGTGTGTGCATGTGGGTGTTTGTATGTGTGGCTGTGTGAGAGTGTGTGTGTCTTTTCCTGGATGGGCACAGGGTTAATTTGGGGATAGTAATGTAAGTTGTTTGTGTGTGTGTGTGTGTGTGTGTGTGTGTGTGTGTGTGTGTGTGTGTGTGTATGTGTGTGTGTGTAGGGGTAGGAGAGTGATGAATGAGTGTGTCCATGAAGTGTGATCAGGTGAGGGGGATTATGTGTGTGTATTTTGGTTTGTTTGTGTGTGCATCTGTGTGGGTATGGGTATGTGTGGGTATATCACAGTGTGTGCGTCTTTTACTGGGTGGACACAGGGTTAAGTTGGGGATAGTTAGGGAAGGTGTGTTTGTGTGTGTGTGTGTGTGTGTGTGTGTGTGTGTGTGTGTGTGTGTGTGTGCGTGTGTGTGCGTGTGTGTGTGTGGGGGGGGGTGGTGGTATGACTGAGTGATTGTGGCAATTAGTGTAATCAGGTGAGGGAGGGTTGTGTGTATGTATGTATGTGTGTGTGTGTGTGTGTGTGTGTGTGTGTGTGTGTGTGTGTGTGGGTGTATGTATATGTGTGTGTAGGCATGAATGTGTAAATGTGAGCATGTGGTGGGGTTGTCAAGCCTTCATTTTCCCCTAAACTAACAAGCAAATCCTGTTGTACTGGAGCTAGGGAGCGCTAAGACACCGGGGATATACTTTATATCATGCTGGAAATGCACTTAAAAAGATAATAGAACAGCATTTTGCAACATGAAACACATGGGGGTAGGGAACAGTAATACCTGGTCTATTAGTTATACAGCACTCTAAAGGCACGTAAAAAGATAATAGAGCAAAGTTTTGCAGCATAAAAGGTGCAGGGTGGTAGGACACAATACTGTTTACATTGTGCTGTAAAGGCAGACACAAAAATAGTAGAATAACAGCTTGCACCACAAAAGACACAGGATGGGGGGAACATCAGACACCAGGAATAATCTTTATTTTGTGACATAAAGGCACTTAAAAAGATTCAAACCCAGAACCCTAGTCCCTTATGCTTATTTCTTTAGCAAAGTGTTAGCTTTTTTGCACTACTACTAGACACTAGAGCTGCTTCTGAAATATTACCTTAAGTCTTTGAAAATACATAAGTAAAAATTCTGAACTAAATGGGAGAGGGGAGTCACAAACCATTCACTGTATCTCTTAACCGTCCACATGTTTGCAGAATGTATAGAATTTTGGCTCATTTTTTGGTCTGTTCCTCATAAAATTTGTGTTTTTCTTTTGCAAGTCATTGGAATGGTCTGAGCACTGAAATCACTAAATAATGATACATTTGAGTTTCAGACTTCAAATCCTCCAGAAAATGTATGTTGCAACAAACTCTGCTACTCCAGCAACATTCTAAGTTTATAAGAGCAATATTTAAAATATGTCCCTATTTTTGAGCATTTGTTCCTCCATTTTGTAAGGCTTTGTGAAGATTTCTTGCACTAAGAGGTTGAGAGGTATCCCGTGCACTCTTGACTCTGACAGCAGCTTGTCGATCAGGAATTTTACCTCTCTACACTAACATAAAATCTAGTCAACAAGTGTATATTTTTTTTGTGTAATGAACATGAAAAATTAGTGTCTTGCATTATTCACTGATTGCAATAGTCCCTGAATTTCAAGGGACAGGGCATGTATAAGAGGCAACAGTAGGAATATTCTATAAAATTAGAGAAACTTGAGAAGAATGGAAGTGTGTCCATGTGGTGGAGGCTTCAGGAAAAAGTCAGGAGGAACACCATAAGACTTCAGGAAGAATTTTAAACTTTTTGTTGGTATCACTTAGATAATAGAGCAACAGAACAAGCATCATTATGCCCTTTGCAAACAGTAAAAAGAATGAAACTTAACATCTGCCATTACTGTTTGACTGTAAGGCTCTGTGATTTACAAGGACAAGGACAAAAATAAGAAGCTATATCAGGAATATTCTTTGTATCAAGGAACAAGTAGGAGGCATGTCAGAGTGTGTGTGTGTGTGTGTGTGTGTGTGTGTGTGTGTGTGTGTGTGTGTGTGTGTGTGTGTGTGTGTGTGTGTGTGTGTGTGTGTGTGTGTATTTGAATATGCATTTGTGTGGTGGGAGGAAGACTAAAGGAGTTGCCTGTGAAAATGCGATGCCTGAGCTGGCAGTGGTCCTTAATGCAGGAAAGTGCTGAAATGTACTCTTGGTAGAGATGGAATACTTATAGGCATACATATTAGCCATTAATGAGGTCTTCCCTCTTTGCAGTTAACACATCCCTGAATCACATTTTCTTGCATTGTAGAAACAGTTCCTTTATGCCACAGCTCTAACTTTCTGCTGTGGGGTTCTTTCAGAATCCCTGGGTAAATCTGTTACAGGTATGTTTTGGAGACAGGAACTTTTTTTATAAACATATTGTGGAGAGGTACAATACAACCAACACATTTTTTCATTTACTTGCATTGCCATAATATTTGGGCTTTCCCATAATCATCATTCCTTCATAAGTCTAATTCTCTAAAAGATTTAGAAATGCAACAATGACATTTAAAATTCTGCCAGATTCCATGCTGCCAAACTATCACTTCGATACTGATCAAACATCTCTTATTAATCCATCAAAGTTTAATTCTACAGAAGCAATGAAATGAAGAAGGGAGAGCGTGAAGGACACAATAGTCTGTACTTATAACTGGTTTCTGATAATACAGAATTATTTCTAAAACCATTAACCATTAGGGTGCTGTGTTGTTACATTCCCCATTCTACTTGGCTCTAGTTGGGACTGCTAGAGCTATGCATTTGTCCATGTGTGCATAAAACTCTTTAGTGAAGCTGGCTGCTATTTTAAGATCAGAAGTAGTGATGGCATAGGTAAATTTAGAGATTTCATCACAGAACTGCAACATAGGGGTCACCGTTTTGAAAATATTAAATATATAGACATCTGTTACAGGGAGTGTGGCAGTTCTGAAAGTAAATCTCATGAGCTTATGGTTCGACAACTGGAGAAGAAGAGACTAGGGGAGTGGAATAGGAGACACTATATTAGTGAGGACTAGATCTAGGATATTTAGGTCTCTACTGGGTTTCCTTACTAATTGATCCAATGAGTTCTTATTTATCAAATCCAAAAGCTATTGGGCATACCCTACATTATTGGTATGGTGCTCCATTATATGGCTGGGTAATTGAAAGTACCTAGTATTATGAAAGTGTTGCTTATAGGAAATTCTTCTAGAACTTTCTGGAATCTCACATGATCATCTGGAGACAAGCAGGGGTCCTATATCATTCTATAAACTGTTAGCTTGTTTTGTCAATGGTTAGCTAAAGTGTTTGGAACTCAGTTTCTGAGTCTCTTTGTTGAGTTGTAGGCATTGACAAATATCGAAATGACTGCAGCTTCTTTCAGGCCTGAAGGCATAGCAGGCACAAAACCCTGGCATGGAGAAGTGATTCCTTTACATTTAACTCATTACAGTAGAGTGCCCCTCCAGGCATTTTTGCAGTCACCTCCTACCCCTAGGCATCAAATATTGCTTGTTCATATTTGCATTAATAATTCCAAAACCATGCTACATACATGGTATCAGAATATTTTATCTTGAAGCATACATAACAGCAAACATAACTGTATTGATATTGGACCTCTGTCAATGAGTATTTGTTAGAACTGTAAGGTGATATGTTCATTGTTTAAAGGCTCAAGCCACACCCACTGGGAATTAAAGGTACACACTCAAAAGAGCTGTACTGGAGGGAATGAGTTAAACCAAGTAAGTACACATACATGGACCTGGTCCAGATGCAGGAGCACCTCAAAACTGGGTAATCTGTTAGAGTCCTAACATTGAAAAGATCCACCTTAATGTGGTTCAATTTATGATTAGATCCATTTGCTAAGTTGGGATGTCATTAGATGGACTCTGCCTAAAAAGGCATTATGGCTTTTGTCAGTGTGCAGAAACCCTTGTATGAGGGATGCAGTTCATCCCTTGCAAAAGCATTAAGACTATCAATTATCTCATCAGAGGCTGAAACATACTGGATTCCTCAGGAATGACACCAGTTTATAATTCAGTTGTTAAAGACAATTATCTTCTTTTTATACCTAGGCATCATTCTTTGTGAAGGAAAGAGTCCACTCTGGACCAGAGTCTTACCTACATCCATCATAAGTCCAGAGAGTTCCAACATGTCTCTCTGTATGCCCTCTGGGTTTTGCACCCCAGGTCATTCACTCCCATACAGACCACAACAATGTTGCTGTTATACTTGTCTCTGGAAAGTGCCCTGTGTGCCTTAGTAGTGTCTGTGATCCTGGTGCTTAAAAGGCAGTTGATAGCAGCCTTAACCTTGTCAAGCCTGGTAAGTGGGGAATTTGTGTGTCTAACAACTGAGTCAGACAATAATTAATACATTTTTATCAGACACTAGTTTAGTATTACTTCATTAGGGGCAACTTTGCTGTTGTGACTTTTTGCTGAAAGTGTGCTTGATGTAGGTGCATTTAGAGTCTTTCACTGTGGTGGTGGTGCTGCGGTAGCGTTGTCGCCTCATAGCAAGACGTTGTCCCGTTTGATTCTCAGCTAGAGCGTCTTCTGTGTGGAGGCATACGTGAATGGGGCGTGCCTTTGTTGAAGGTTGTGCATCAGGGCTGGTAACCCGGTATGTAAAAATCCACTACCAATCATTACCAGACCGGAGTTCCACTGTGGCGACCCCTAACCGGGAAAAGCCGAAGGACACAAACAAACAAACTGAAGCCAGTTCTTTCAAGTTCTAAGAGGCTTTAGCAAGGATTTTTTATGGCATCAGCATTTAACAATTTAGTGTGCTCTGCTTATAAATGTGCTAGTGGCTGATGTGAGGGTGTCACTGCAACATGTTCACTGCCTGTTGTTGTTTGCAAGGGGGATGCCTCCATATTAGCTAGTTTTTACTTCTGTCATAGGCAGAGTATTTTATTGTAAGTAGACATTCATTATCAATAAGCATAAGGCAGTTATTACACTGCCTTAGGATTCTGAGGATACTAAGTGCTAGAATGCTGGCAATGTAAGAAGTACAAATTAGTTGGTCCATCATTACGCCAAGTACTTTTAGCGTTATTGAGCTAAGTAGGAAGTAAGGAAAGTAAGGAAAGTAAGGGAGGTAGAGGGAGGAGAAGATAGAAATGACAGAACAGAATCAGTGCTGCCAACTGAATGACATGTACCACTGAGGCTAAGGGAAGACTGAGGGAAAACTATCTGGATGGTAGCAGTGGTCCAACAGAATGACTTGCAATTCACTGATGCCCCTAACATACCTAGAAGCAGAACAGAGCAGCTTAGGGAACATAAGTGTAAGCTAATGCTAACCTTGAAGTCAATCATGCAAACTGTTGACCAGAAGGAAAATTAATGGTTTGGGGTTAATGATTTAAGGAAAGGTTGGGAGAACTGATTTAAGGAAAAAAAAAACACATGTTCACTGCTCAGCTACAACTATGTCAGCACCATACGGAGCCCAGCTCAGTTCATGATCATGCTATAAACCGCAATCTAAAATGCAAGTGAAACAAGAGAACCAGCCAGTGAACATCTCTAAGAGAACCAATGGTGCTCAGACATTTAGAAAATGACTCACAGTTAACCTTCTCAACCAAGAATAGTTGCTACATTTTGTAAGATGGCCTCCAACACCTTGTTTTGGCTAAAGAAAAAAAAAACGTTATGCAGTTTCTATTTAAATACCCCAAAACAACTTTAGCTACAATAAAGTTACAATAGTTACATGCACCCAACTGAATGTATTTTCTTTATCTACAAATGCAGTATCAGCTTGCATTTATGCAGCCACAACTTCTATATGATCTTCTTAATGCAATGCCACTACTGCAGTAATGCACCATCCGCACTTACTGATTCCACCCCCCAATAGTTTGTGCTTAGGGTAGCCACTCCCTCAGTCCTATTCTAATTATGATGATACCTAAAACCTACGGTGGTGGTGCATTGTCGCCTCACAGTAAGACGTTGTCCTGTTCGATTCTCAGCTAGAATGTCTTCTGTGTGGAGACATGCGTGAATGGGCATACCTTCATTGAAGGTTGTGTGTCAGGGCCGGCAACTTGGCACATAAAAATCTACTGCCAATCATTAGTGGATCGGAGTTCCGCTGTGGCGACCCCTAACTGGGAAAAGCCAAAAGACACAACAACAGCAACAACCCAAAACCTACATGCAAGAGACAACAAACAGTATTCATAGTAAAACAGTTCCAGTGAGCTCGTAAGACATCCCCAATTAAAGCTACTAACTATAAAATTTTCTTTCTTGGAATAATAGATGTTATTATTAATTTAATAAATAAGTACATCCATTAGGAACAAACACATTTTTACAGGAGTGACCTCTTTGTATTGTCTGGTTTAGAAATTTGCATAGGGACTTGAAATTTGCAAGTGGAATCTGAAGCTAGAATTCTCTAGACTGCAAGACAAATCTTATTAGAATTTTATATCCTTTATCATCTTTGCTATAGTTTTAATCATTCAAAAGAAAGGTGCTTCTGGCCAAATGTGCAACCTGTAATCACGGCCCATTGTACTTGTGATGATCTTTATTAATCTTGTAAATTCAGTAAGGGGGGCCACTGTCTACTAAGCCGCTCCAACCTTTGAAAACGTCTGTATTGAGCAAATATCCAAAGATGCCCAGTAACTCTTTCCTAGTTGGAAATTCTGGCAAAATGCAGTGAGTTCTGTATGAACTTAGGATTCTTCATGCATACCCTAATTATATGCTACTTGAAAACAGATTTACCATGGCAGCAATGAAAAATAATCTGTATTGCAGAAGAGATGCAGGACTTGGTTAGTGTGTGCCTTGAGCACATTTTGTATCTTGGATACACTGTACAACAAATTTTATTACTTGAAAAATGGTGACATATTCAGAAGACTATACAGTGACTGCACATTCACATTTTGTGGTAGGTAAATGGATATGTTCATAATATAAATAGGAGATTCATAAATATGTGATAAGCTAAAAGGCCCCAGTGTAGAGCAAATATTTTGTTTTCATCGGCTTGATTGCTGAAGCTGAACTCTTGACTCCTCTGTGCCTAAAATTTATCATGTACTATCTGACAAATGTGTCTCAGCATCAGCCTGTAAAGAAAGATCTAGGCTAGTTATTTCTAGGTCCAGTAGCTTAACATAAGAAAAAAGGCCATGGAGCTCCTAAGACCACATAGTGCTGGTTCCTAAATCAAGAAATGCCAATTTTTAGTATTAGCTTTCTGTATGACATTACATGGACAATGCTCCATCCAGGCAGCACATTGTTCAGTTTCTATAAAATTATCCTTTATGTGTAACTTCATGTCAGAATTGCTTAAAATTAAGAAAGCAGCAGGTTAGCTCACTGCTATTGTCTAAAGGCTTTCAATTAAGGACACATTTTCCTCCTGGGTAAAAAAAAAATCCAGAGTCCTTGTTTTCTCTTACACAGAAAAAAAAGTTAAGATTTCCCACATTAAAAGGTGTGGCATGCAGATTTATATGATCTGGCTAAAAGTGGAATGGTAGAGAACTAGCTTGGACTGAAATGCACTCTTTCTCTGCCAACAGGTGTAGAGCATTTAAAAACAGCATGCTGTACAGTTGTTGATTATATGTCACAGGCCTGCAAATCAAAGATTGTTGCTGTATTCTGAGGAGTTTAATATGTGTGTGTATGTGTGTATCTGTGTGTGTGTGTGTGTGTGTGTGTGTGTGTGTGTGTGTGTGTGTGTGTGTGTGTGTGTGTGTGTGTGTGTGTGTGTGTGTGTGTGTGTGTGTGTGTGTGTGTGTGTGCATGTGTTTGTGAGTGTGTATGTATGTGTGGCATACTACAGAGTTATGGGTCAATTTATCAAAGGAGGAAGTGCAAAAGTCCATTTGACTGAGGGCAAAAGACCAAATGCATAGCTCACCAAAATTATTTATTTTACGTACAAGACTGTGACACATACCTCCCACATCCCTGCATGTATGAGGCAGTGTCCTCTGTACCCCTAAGAAAATAATTAACCCTAAAGTCATCAGACCTGAGGGTAAATCACAATTTAGTTTCAATGAGTTGCTCATTCATTGTTTCAGACTTCACTAAATGAGTTTCTTCAGATTATGTCTTCATCAGACCATATAGCATGTGTACACATTGCAAAAATATAAATACTTTACAATTCTCTTACATAACACTTTAAAGATGAATGTGCAGTCTAGTCTGTTAATCTTTAAACAGCTCTGCAATAACTTCATCATAGATTATAAACTGCATGAGTAAAACTGATATTTATAGCTTTCAAAGTGGACAATTTGGGCTCAACAATGATTTGCATACGAACGTGTTTTGTCTATGTGTGTTGGCATGTGCATGCATGTATACACATGCAAACATATTTAGACAAAACACATTCATATGCCTGTGTGTGTGTGTGTGTGTGTGTGTGTGTGTGTGTGTGTGTGTGTGTGTGTGTGGGCACGTGCGCAAGTGTGCATGCGGGCATATGTGCTAACATTCATGTTGCAACATTGTGTTTGGGCCATTTAAGGTACAGATATGATACTTCATTTTAATTTTTAGTTATCCTTTATAATGCTGAAATTGGAACATTTACCTCCAAGAAAAGGTAATCATTTCTGTCCAAAAATGTTTCCACCTTCATTTATGCTCTACTTCTTTCCACCCACTCACGAAATTAACTTAGCACTTAGCTTTGCAGATCATTTCTATAAATAAATTAAAAAGAATTCAAAGGCTGATCCATTTTTTCTTGATTGTCAGTATATAAATATTGCATTTTACACTGATAAAAATATAAAAGAAAAATGTTTGTTTGCTGTGCTTTATACTGCAGTAATGAAGACAACCAAGCACAGTATGAGTTTACAGAGCATATACATTTTTGGACATACCATTTTTTCTCTAGTCTCTGCTAGAAAGGTTATTCTCAGCATGACCCATTAATAGAAACATTTATCCTCTCGAGTGAAGTGTTATCTGTGGCTCATGTGACCTTCCAGATGAAGGTAGAAAGATGAAGGGTCAGTATTCAGTGCCCTTAGCACTTTAGATGGTGGTTATTTCCTGATTGCTGTTCTCTCTAGAGTTATTATGTAGTACTATACAGTATAAACTATACCTTCCAGTCCAAATAAGACTACTGCATACCCCAGCTGTCACTGAGTTCAACAAGTCTTGACATATTGGCTGCATTAATCCTACACTTTTGACGTGGTTGGGTAGGTGTCTTTCATCTACTTAATCCCTGTTTTGTATTGATCCTTCTTCTGCTTGGTTCATTCCAAAATCCAGTTTGCCATTCATAAAGGCATTCCTTGCCTACATGCAAACAGTATTCTCAATGCTAAGGAAGTCTACTGTTAGAGTAGTATATCTGCAGAACAAGATTGCAGCTAATGAATTAATGCCTGGCAAATGGATAAAAACTCCAATGCAAAATCAAGCAACTTTTTCTTCTTCTTTCGGCTTTTCCTAGTTAGGGGTCGCCACAGCAGATCACCTGTCTGCTCATGATTGGCAGTGGAGTTTTACACTGGCAAGTTGCCAGCCCAGCCCCCAAACTTCCACAGAAGGCACACACATGCACACACTCACACCTAGGGCCAATTTAGAGTGTCCAATTCACCTACAGCATGTCTTTGGGATGTGGGAGGAAACTGGAGCACCCGGAGGAAACCCACGTGGCCACAGGGAGGACATGCAGACTCCGCACAGAGGGCACCCCAGCCGAGGATCGAACCAGAGAACTTCTTGCTGTGAGGCGGCAACGCTAACCGCTGCACCACCACGGCCGCCCAATACAAAACACAATTAAGCAATAATCCATGAATGGTTAGTAGGTTATGGCTGGATTTACTCCTATCTTCCAAGGTTTGGTTACAAGCTATATATATATATATATATATATATATATATATATATATATATATATATATATATATACACACTCTGTATTTTTCTTAAAACCACATATAAGGTTCATAAACATAGTAAGTCATACATAAGGTCAGTGTATTGATAAATCACTGATAAAATTAGCAGAACATTTGCAAGGCAAGTGGACATTATGCAGAAAATGTGAGTACATAAATCTTCACTGGTAAGTGAAGAGAACATACAAATGAGCATTGTCCTTAGTTATGCATGCATAAAAAGAGAAGTGCAATTCAAAAGCAATGTATCACATGTACAGACTGAAGACAGTACTTAAACCTCACTAGTACAGTTTAGGTGGCCTGCAAACTGAGGTATAGGTCATAGACAAGAAACAACAAGCAATGACAGCAGTGTTTTACAGAAGACCCCAAGTATCATTACTTCAGCCACCTAAAATACATACTGCTGAGTACCTATAATAAGACAGACCACTACAATGTACATTCTAATCAGCTTAGACAGGTGTAGCATGATGTACAAATACATAGCATCCAGGTTCAATACAGTACACTTCCATTAAAAGTGATAACAGCAGTAGGTATGCTTGTCAAAAACAGAATCCAGCACCCAGCAATTGTGACTACTGCCATAACAGAGACCTCAGCTTGCCATACTGTGATCAGTTCCTGACCTACATGGCATGCTATTCAAAGCTGCATATATGCATCACAACTTGTCATTTATTTCTTTTGCTATTTGTTAACTAGGTAAGTAGACTGGTTAACAGACCCATTTTCAGTTACTACCTGAAGCAAGAAGGTTACATCATTTAGGAGTAATGCAAGCATGAAGATTACATAATTAAAGAAAACAGTTAAGATACGAGAGAGGAGATCACATTGTAAACAGTGACATGACTAAGAGAATTTTCAAGATTATGTATGAATCAGAAAAAATAAGAATAGAACAAGTACACAGAAAATCAATCATGAGGGTTTCACTTCAAAGAGGGACTATCAAGCATCATCAGTTCTATAGAATGCACACAGAATACAAGCAGAAGACATGAAAATGATGCCAGTGCTTATGTAAAAAACATTGGATATCACACATTCAGCAAGAAAGAGGTATGTGAACCCAAAGGACACATACAACTTGCTCAGGAAAAAACATGATGACATGAAGACTACCAACTTACCAAGCATCATTATTTCTATAGAATGCATACAGAATATAAGCAGCAAGAAAGAGGTATGTGACCACAAAGGACACATGAGACTTCCTCTGGGAAAAAAAAAAACATGCTGACAACGTAAGGCATACCTCTGCTGTTCACCACAGATCCACCCAGTACAAACAGCATGCACAACTGATTTCTGACTTGAAATAGCCTCTAAAATCAAGATTACTATGCATGTAAAGAAAACAGAAGGCATACTTGTAGTGCTTATGGGGAGAGAGAATACCAGCAGGCAAGTCTTCACCTACTTGAAGATTTACTATTATTACCTGTCTGACTTTGGCAATCCATGTAGAATGGCTCTACCAATGTATCTTGATTTCTGTGAATTCATCAGACTGACAGACAGCACTACAATAAGTGCTGAGTGTTGGCTGGGACTACAGAGTCATTGTATCACTCTAAATACCAAACAAGGAGAACAACAGTTGTGACGAAACATACAGAACAGTTGTAAGCTGATTTGTTTGGATAAGGTACTCTTATTGAATATTGTGTTTCTGCATGTGTGCTTAAGTGTGTGTGAGTGTGTGTGTGTGTGTGTGTGTGTGTGTGTGTGTGTGTGTGTGTGTGTGTGTGTGTCTGTGTGTGTGTGTGTGTGTCTGTGTGTATGTGTGTGTGTGTGTGTGTGTGTGTGTGTGTGTGTGTGTGTGTGTGTGTGTGTGCATACTTGTGCATGTGTGTACACATGTGTGTGTGCATGCACGTGCAAGCATGCATTTGTCTGCACATGTACATGCATGTGTATGTGATCACACATGCATGATTGCCCACATTGTGTGTTTGCGTATGTGTGTGTCTGTTTGTATGTGTGTGTATTTGTTTGTGTGTGTGTGTGTGTGTGTGTGTGTGTGTGTGTGTGTGTGTGTGTGTGTGTGTAGTAACAAGAGCATCACTCTTACATGTACCACATACAACAGGCTATTGTAAAATATCCTATTGATTATAGCATATATGGCATCAGTATGTACATATCATCTAACCAAATATCAGCACAACTGAAATTATCAACTAACCACACATCATAAACAATATTATCAAGGTTTTAGCTCTCTACCATGTTGACTGCTTGAGACTGTAGTTTCTATGTTTCTCTCAGAAAATAGTTTTGTGGCTTTCTTCCTACAGGAGAGATGAATAACACTTTGTTGATGAACAGTCATCATTGGAAACAATGGTATGTCTGCCAGAAAACCACAACACCAGTAAGATTATATTAGGTACAGGGAGATTAACAAACCACAAGATATGAGCATGTTTGTGTGGGCAATGTGGAAATTTTATTCAGGATGTAATTTATATCACTGTTTAACGAGCCCTGTACATGCAGTTCAATGTAGTATGTGGCGCATAGGTTGTGTTGGAGGCATCTTTTCACCCCATTGTAGGATCAGAAGATTATGCTGTATATTAAAGCATGGAACTCATGCAAAAATGCATGTTACTTGTCAAGTGACACAGCATTTCTATCAGGAGTGTTGATTACATGCAGTTTGCCATATTATCCTATCCCTCGATATGTTCATGTATATTCTATTTAAGACTGCATATGTTACAGCCAGTGCATGCTAGGTTAGCTATTTCCTTTTTGAATGTCAGCACTTTCCCACTGTAGCTGCAGTTTGTATCAGTGTCAACTACAGCAGCAAGACAGGTCTTTACCATGTGCACTACTTGTTGCAGCAATACACTGGTGGCGGTTACCTGTGTATGTGCCAAATGCAAATGAAAGCCAGTAAGGGATGAAGCTGGTGACCTAAATGAATGCTGGCTATTGCAAGGCTATACTCCACTAGTGTGTGGCTGTTTCCCGGACTGTAGACATGTCTACCTGTGGCAATATAACACCATACCTAAAAACAGTATACTGTACAGTGGCATTGTGATCAGCACTGTGTCTGCTCCCACTGTCTTAAACATGGTTGTGTCTTTCACAGACATCCTCAAAGTCATTATGCCCAGTCATAAAGGATACCTGCCACAGTTTGGGTGCTAATACACCTACAGTGAAATCAGTAATAGAGTGCAAGGTGTGCCATCATTCTAATAGCACAAAAATGCAAAAGCATCAAAACAAGTATGTCTATCTTTCTTAGAGTAATAATCAGATGGAAAGGCCACCCTGACATACATATAAGACTATGTTGGTAGATGCAACCTAGTGTGACAATGTGGAAGAATCACTAAGAAGAAAAATGCATCTGAAATAATACCATATATAGACATAGCTGCAATGATACATGTGCAGGTCCATGAAATCATGACTTGATACTGGTAGACAAGGTAGAATCACGAGTTTTATTTACATAAAGCTTTACATGAAAAGACAGTTCCATAGGCTGTTAGGAAGACATGGAGCATGAATATGGTACAAGGCACACAGATTACATGGAGGTAAATAGTTCCATACCCTAACATGAGACACAAGTTACTGATTATTTAATACTAGTTCCTTGTATAACACACTAAAAAGGTATATGATGAATCATACCTCTCAACCGTACCGAATTCCTGGGAATTTACCAGTTTTGAGGGCAAAATAATGGGGTGCCACAAATTCCCGAGTGGCCCTTTTAATTCACAATTTTTTTATTATTTTTTTTTCTTTACAACTTTAAATTTATGGCTGACATCACCATGCATCTCCAGCCTACAGGGTCATGCATGATGACATCGGCTACTGCCTGCTGGACTCGGTCAGACTGAACTGTTTTGGAGGGAAATAGGGAATATAGCAGCAATGGCAGCTGTGCACAATGTAAGTTTTGCAGAGTCTGCAGGTCAGGATGAGAAATCAGCTCAGCTCCCAGGTAAGAAAAAAAAAGAATTAAAAGATGCACTAGTGGGCCCATGCAGTATTTTATCTTATGCACACTTCTTTTACCAAAGTTTTGTTGTTATTGCAAGTCAAGTCTAAGTCCGTTCAATTACGGCTAGCCACTCCATTCTATGTTAGAAAACTGTATTTTTTTAGGAACAAGCTAGCTATTTAGAAGGTGTGTGTATTTTTTAGGAATGAGCAAACTATTCAGAAGAACAAACTGTGTCTGCTGTATTTTATCTTTATTTTAGTTTTGCTGGGCCACTCCGTCAGAAGGTGTGTGTGTGTGAAGTCAAAGTCACTACATTGTATGTTATCAAACTGTGTATTTTTTAGGAATGAGCAAGCTAGTCAAAATGTATCTGCTGTATTTTATGTTTATTTTAATTTTTCTGGGCTGCTCAGTCAGAAAGAGTGTGTATTCATGAACTGTTATCTGCTTTTAGTTTGTCACAAACTATATCTGCTTTTAGTTTGTGTGTGTGTGTGTGTGTGTGTGTGTGTGTGTGTGTGTGTGTGTGTGTGTGAGAGAGAGCGAGCTATATTTTTTAGGAACAAGCAAACTGTCTTCTCAGAGGAATGAACTGTGTCTGCTGTATTTGTGTGTGAAGTCCAGGTTTGTTCAATTCTGGCCATGCACTCCATTCTATGTTAGAAAATTTAGGAACAACAAGCTATTCAGAACTGTATGTACTTTTTTGGGAGCAAACTATGCGTATTTTATTAGGAACAAGTTTTGCTGTGTGTATGTGTTTGTGTGTGTGTGTGTGTGTGTGTGTGTGTGTGTGCATGATTGCTTGCATGTGTGTGTGTGTGTGAACTGTGTATCTTTTCTAGGAACAAACTATTCTACTATTCTAGTATTGCTGTGTGTGTGTGTGTGGGGAGTAACTAATAACTATAGTCAACTATAGTCTGCACTTTTGCAATAGCAAGAGGGAGGGAGGTGAGACTATTTTTGGCATCCACATTGTCATCCTGAAAGTTTGTGGTTTGCTTAACAACATAGCACAGTTTTTAAATGCATGTGATTTGCTCTAAGTTATAAAAATAAACCAATGTTGACCTTTCTGCTTCAATTGGAAGTGTGTGTATCATTGTATGATGAGTACGTGAATCATTAAGTTAGGTTTTATTGACGCACAGTTTTGTTGCACTGTGGACATTATTGATGGCACAGCAGTTCATTTTATATGAATGCTTTTCAATATGTGGTTTCCTCTAAATGGTTGTGTCACTAAATTACTCATTGCTGCTTTGCGATATGTATGTGCCCATTTTATTTATAATGTTTTGTTTCATTGTTATTTTGTTAGCAAGCATAATAGGATTTAGAGTTGCATCAAAGGTTGCCAGCCTTGTGTAAACTGAAAACAAAGACAGGTGCCATCCTGAATTAAATGAAGCCCGGACTGTACTGCCCATTACAATTTTGATGATGAAAATGACCAACGAGCTTAGCTCCCAACCTGTTAAGTACAGACTCCAGAGTGATGGTCAAATCCGGAAATAATCAGGGACACACTTTAAAATATCAGTACTGCAACACGAGAAGTTGACGGAGTTCGAAAATAATGGATCAACATGCATTTTGTTAAATAAAACAAGTTTATAACTCCAGTTATTAAGTGTAATCCAATACATTTTCTCAAACAAATCACGAGTTTTAAGAGTGATAGATCAGTATGTTGAGCCAAAATCAGAGAGTTGAACTGAATGTGGGGAAGCTAATGTACTTAGTTGGACTGACTGACCAAGTTTTTTAAAATCTGTGAAAACACAGTATCTACTAGCCAGTGTCATGATCCTGTTATCATCAGTAAAATACTGAGCGAATGGTACAATACACATTGTGGCAACTGTATTAAATGTCTGCATCTGTACAACCAGATATTCCTTACTGGAAACATCACATCTCATGCATGCACTTTTATTAACCTTCATCACCAAATGGCCAGGAACAGTGAGGAATCTAGTCTCAGTTCTTGGGTCTATGGCTTTCTTTCTGTTTGTTAATGACACTATCACAATTAATTTTTCTCAGTGCTATTATATGTCAACAGCATCCTTCTCTCAGTTTTCTCCCTCCTGCAATAATGTCAAAGAACTCCTGCAGAAAGACTTCACCTCCATCTGATCTTATTTCATCAGCAACAGACTTCAAATAAACCCAATCAAATCAACTGTGATGTTATTTTTTGCTCTTCCCAATAAATTAAAAATGTACTTTCCATTAACAACTTTGATCCTAGTTAAAACAAGATTTCTCAGCAGTCCACCTATTGTTACTTGGGACTTCATCTAGATCCATCTCTAAACTCCCTTCACACAGAATACAGCATACAAACTAAAGCTGTATAAACTAAAACAGACTTACAATCAGTATGCTATACAGAATTTTAGTTAAACATTCAAATGTTATAAAAGAGTATTCTGGTTCTATTTTGTGTTATTTAATATTATGAGCATGTGTAGCAGCAGTTTATTTTTATAAAGGAAAACTGTATTTTAGTTTTTTTTAAACAAGTTCAAAGTCTGATACAATTTCAAACATTAATATAAATAAAATACTATCATCCTTGTTAAATTTTGTCTTTAATATGTTTTCTGTTCTTCAATTTGCATTTGTTGGTATCCCACAATTCCATCACAGTGGGTGGAGTTGCATAATTGTGTATGCAAACTTTATGTTAATCAGCATTCAGATTTGTACCTACTTTTCATGGGCCTTTGTCCAGATTTTTGATGTTTCCAGGTTGAGAGGTATGACAGAATGTCAGTGTCAGTTGGCAGATTTCAGTTCACTTACCTGGTATGGCTGTGTCCGTCTGTTGCCAGCTATGGAAGACATTTCTGCTTTTTAATAGAAATACTCAATGAAAAGTATAAAACATATTTTCTGTTTCTACCTTACACTTTATGTGCCATGTATTTAGCCAGTAGATATTATGCTGGTGCCTAATTATCCTATTTGTACACATTTGTTTCTCTACTTTTTATATTCTCATCCTTCTGGATTATCCTTTCTCTCATGAGTATCATCTGCTTGCCTTTCACCTCTTTCACATGTAGCTGACAGTACTTGCACTAAAGCTCAAATGTTTTCTCCTTATAGCCATAAACTCAGAAGATTCTGTGGACCTATGGGTTCTCCTGATGTAGCTATAGTGCAAGTTCCTTTCATTTTCATCATCTTCCCAAGCCACTGCCTCTGTTATTTTGCTGGCCTGTACTGACTGATGCCTTCAATAGCCAGATCACCCAATTTGCTCTTCATCTTCACTGCTTCTGTCACTCCAGTTGTGTTGTAGTAGTGACTCCATGCCACATGGCCTAGTTGTAGTTTTGCATTGCTTCTATAGTTGTCTACAGACAGAGTCATGAGCTGTCCCATTGTGTTTATAGGAATATCATGACATTTTTTACCAGAATGCTATAATTGCAGGAAATACTAAGTAAAAAGGAAGCCCCCATGGATCAAAGGCTACTTCACACATTCTGGAAAGCTTTAAATGTTGCCATTAAGGATGTGAAGAAGTCTAGGAGCCATTTCACTGTGGTAGTGAGATTCCTTCAGGTAGGGATATAGTCTCCCCATATAGCAGCCAAATGTATGTTGAATGACTGTCTGTAATATTGATGCTTAGTCTTGACTTCATTGTTTCTCCATCCTGCCTTCCAGACTTGTGGATTATGTTGATTTCTATATCTATAGGTTTGGGGGGGGGGGGCATGGCTTGCACAATCCTTGCATGGCAAACATTCTTAATTTTATCTTGCTATTTCTGGAATGCTTCCCATGTGTATTTTCCTATATGCTGATCTCCTGCATGTTGAGCTGTCCTCTGAATGCTCTCACCCTATGCGGTCAGAGCCCACTTTTATGTTGCCCAATCTTTTGTCAACTTTTGTTTATTTTACTCCTCACCTGAACAGTTTGCAGCTGATGTCCTAATGAAGCCTTTTTGAGATAGTTGGTCTCCTCTACTTCTCCTATGAGGATGACCTACATTTTTTCTCTTTAATTTTTACTGTAGAGTTGCTTCTTTCCTTGCAGTACTTATTTTGTTCAGGATCGTTATTGTTTTTTTTTTTTTTGTGGTGCAACTATCTGCTTATGCTTCACCTTTTGCTGCTGGTAATAGTATTAGGAGCTCCAGGGGTTAGCAACCATGTTTAAAGAGCCTAATTATGCTCCCAGCCAGTGTGGTATTTAAACACCACTAACAGTGGCTCTGTTACAGAACTGACAGGTATGTTATTCTTTTGTATGAGCTCACAATGTGTATCTGTCTCATCAGATGGATTTTACATGTATTTTTATAAAAACTGCAAACAAAGGAAGGCAGTTGTAAATACAAGACAGGATAACACTGAAAATCCTTAACAATGAAGTTGTAAAAATGTTAGTCAAAGGATTGCAAATTATAAAAAAGTTTGCTTAAAAGGGAATATTATTTGCTGAATCTGTTTTCCAAAAGTTTGCTCTGGATTCTATATGCCAAGTTACAGAAACATGTGACCAGAGAAAATAACAAGAGATGCCTAGTAACAGAGAAAAAATGCGACAAGAATCATATAAAGAATATTCTGGGTTGTAAAACTGCTTTATGAAAATGAACTGATAATAGCTAGGTATGTGATATGCTTTCAGTCATCCAGAGGATTATATCCATACCTCTCAACCTAGAAACATCAAAAATCTGGACAAAGGCCCATGAAAAAATAGGTACAAATCTGTATGCTGATTAACATAAAAATTGCATACAGAGTTATGTAACTCTGATGGAATTGTGGGATATCAACTTTTAAACCAAGCTGAAGAACAGACAACCAAAATATGGCCCAAGACCCTGTAGTAAATGGTAATCATTTTTTGAAATGTGTAGCAATGATGCTCACTGGAAAGAGAGATGATGATGAACCTTAGAAGTTTGGTTTTGGTGACATTCAGTATGTGGGTTTTATGGTAAAAGTAGGGCATTTAATGGTAGGCAATATTTTAATCTTAACAAAAGAATATTATAGTTTGCTAGGACCACCAAAAGTCATTCTCCATGGCCTACTGATCAGTGGTGAAGGTAGAGTTTGTGCTGCCTGGGGCTGTCTTTGAGTTTGCCACCCTTCCCCCCTCACAAAAATTATGGTTGAATGGGGCCCCCAAAACACAGCCCTCCCCCCTGCAGCCATTCCAATGTCCCATTACTTTGCCATTTCATCCCATTTACCATAAACACTGTAATATGCATACTGCTTTACTCCTACAATGATTATTTGGATTTCATTTAAAATTTTTGTTTTACATTTTATAGCACAAACACTAATAAGACATCTGCTAAACAAAGCAATACAGTCTCACAATGAAAATAGACTTAGCATTAAAACTTCTATGCCCTTGAAACTCACATTAATTGAAGCAACATTGAAACCCACATTCAAAGAAAATGCATCTGGCTAGTGGTGGATAAAGATTACCTTTGGGCAGTTTTCAAATCACAGACCCCTTGCACATGAAACATACATGTGTTCTTTGATACACCTTCCTGATTGTATTACATTATATTCCTTGTATAACACAGCACACCCGTTAGAGCCAATTTTAAATTTATTGCTTTGAACATTTTTCCAGTAAGCAATGAAACAAAAATCATGAGCCAATAATGACAAAACTGCCCAGTTCAGAACATTTCCATAGGTTCATAGGTTCATAGGTATGCCCTAGGCTATCAGCCCTAGGGCCTATATAAGCCTAGCCAAATAAGGTCCCCTGGCTTTCACAACCAAAACAAAATATTTTCCTGTGCCCCTGTTGAGCAGCGCCACAGCAGTGATCCCTGAGGTGAATTTTCTGTTTCCCACCCAATTCTCAAGATTCCTCTTAAAGAGAGCTAATGAGGAGCTCTGCTTGACATGAATGGATAGCCTGTTTCAGAGCATGGGAAGTCTCTGGAACAGGAATCTATCCCTCCAGCATTTTTTGTTTATTGTGGTGACAAGATTTAGGTCCCTGGAGTGTATGGCTTGGATTGGGATTTCTTTAAGTGTAGCATGTCCATCAGTTATAGGTTAGACATGGCTTTATATGTTAGGCAGAGGTTGCCTCTGAGTAGGTAATATGCAATGGAGTAGAGCTGGGGTTTTTTTTAGATGGTCTGCATATGGCATCTGTTTAAGGCCGTTAATCCTCCGAGTGAGGTATTTCAGTGGCCATTCTAGTTGTTGCAGATGTCTTGCGAGGTACATGCCAAATGGGGCATTGTACTCTATATTGGGTCTGATGAGGGATGAGTAGAGAGGAACGATGAACTCTCTTTTTCTGGAGGAGAACCCTTTTGTGATGAGGTGTGCCACACAGAAGGATTTCCTGACTTCTGTGGTAAAGTGATTATCAAAGGAGAGACTACTGTCCTTCTGTGTCCCAAGGTCTCTTATCACACTTTCAGTGTTTAGTAGGCTACTGCCTATGTGGTAGTTCATGGGTACAGTGTTTTTCCCAAAGGGGATGACAATGCACTTCCTGGCACTGAGCTTTAGGCCATGACTTTGACACCAAGCATCAGTCTCAATGAGGCTTCTTTGTAGAATGTCCACATCCTTAGGCAAATCTATTATGGTTCCTAGTTTGCAGTTGTCTGCGAATTTCATTAGCCACAGACCAGCTGTATTAGCCTGGACTTCAGAGAAGTAGATACTGAACAGGAGAGGACCCAGGGCCGAACCGTGTGGTACTCTGCTTGTCACTGGTCTGAAGTCGGATTTGGAGTTGGCTACTTTCACTGTGTAGATTCTGTCAGTGAGCCAGTTGGCCACCCATCTTGTGACATATGGATGTATGCCTAGTTTAGTGAGTTTATCTATAATACCAGAGTGGGGGATGGTGTTGAAAGCCTTGGCAAGGTCAAGATAGGCTGTGTGCACCAACTTACCCTCGTCTACGGATCTGGTGACTGCTTTGAAAAAGTCAATCAGGTTTAGGAGGCATAATCTACCTTTTACAAACCCAGACTGAGTGGGATCCAGAGTTTGGAGGTTACCTATGTCTTTGTTTATAAGCTCCAGGATGATGCATTTCATGGCCTTGCAGAACAGGCTCATCAGGCTAATGAGGCGGTAGTTCCCAGGATCAGTGGTGGTACCCCCTTTGTGGAGTGGGATAACCATCACTGTGCACCATTCCATAGGCACAAAGCCTGAAGTGAGGCTATGGTTGAACATGGTACTTAGGTGGGTTGCCAGTTAGTTCTGTAGTTCATGCAGAATGCAGCCTGGGATGTTGTCCAGTCCCATGGATGCTGTGTTCTTGGCTTTGGAGAGTGCAGTCTTTACCTGTGCATCCATGATTACAGGGGCTTTGCAATTTTCTGGTATGGAGATGGGCCCTTTGGGGGGTGGGTGGGGGGTAAAGTTTGCACTGAACCTGTCTGCCAGGATGTTGGCAATATCAGTTGGTTCGGTAAATGTATTGCCATTGTGCTGTAGTTCTGAGCAGATCTGAGTGCTCCCATTGAGATTCTTGACATAGCGGTAGAAAGCTTTGTGGTTGTCTTTAGAATCCATGGCAATTTTATTTTTATAACTAGCTTTGGAGGATTTTATGAGGGATCTCAGCTTCTTGCTGAGGCTGACCAGGGAGTTCCTGCAATCATGGAATTTTACTCTTTTTTGGAACAGTTTCTTCCTTCTGTTGTAGAGTTTGTTTATGGCAGGGGACCACCAGATTGGTTCATTTTTTTTTGGAGGATAGCACCTTGGTTCTGTTTGGGATGGCACGGTCCATGCACTCGTATATGTGCTTATACAGTGCTTTTGTATATGATTCAGCAGTCATGTTTCTATTTTCCATCTGTGTGGGTGACACTAAGTTGGCCACTTCTGACTTAAGAAGCATGAAGTTGGCTTTGGAGACATTTTTTATGGTAGTTTCCTTAATGGGGGTGGGGGTGGGATATGGATGCCTAAGGTGATTAGCTTGTGGTCAGATCTGACCAGCAAGGAGTTGACTTCTGGCATGCAGCATCTGTTACCACTATTGGTAATGACCAGGTCTAGGATGTTGCTGCCCCTAGTAGGGGTATGGACAAGCTGATCCAGGGCATTGTAATTGATGAATTCCAGAAAACACTGGACAGGTGAGTTAGTACATGAGTAGTTTTCCCAGTTGATGGTGGGGTAGTTGAAATCTCCCAATATTAAGGTATTGGACTATACCTTAATATTATCCAGTATATGGAGAAACATGGAGTGGGCATCCTGGGCATGGCAGGGGATCTATAACAAGCTACAACTTGAACTGCAGTCTTGCCCAGTGTTAATTGTACTTGGATAATTTTGGATGCATTATGTTGAGCAACTAGCCTGGAGGTGTGAATATCCTTTATGAATATGGACATGCCTCCTCCTTTAGAGTTTTGGTCCAGGTTAGGTGGCTGAAAGGTGTGGTAAGAATTGTAGCCTGGTAATGCAGAGTTGCTCTCTGGAACCTTAAACCAGGTGTCTGTCACTGCACGGATATCGATGCTCTCCATCTTATGGAGTGCCTCGAGTGGGTGCATTTTGAGGTTTAGACTTCTAGCATTGAGTAGCATTACCCTTAGATTTCGCTTGTTTGTATCTACTATGGTGGTGCATTTGATGTTTGAGACTTGCCTAAAAAAGGCACGATAGGGTGGCAAGAGCCTTAGCCAGTATCCAGAATCCCAGAGGTGACAGGTGCAGGCCATCTCTGGCAAAGCATCATGCCTGCTGATCATGTCGTCCCAGGCAGACAGATAGTGAATACCCTTGGAATGACACCAGAAGCTTAGCCAATTGTTGAAGTCAATCATTTTGTCCTTGTACTGTGGTATCATTCTACTTAACTGCGGTGGTGGTGCTGCGGTAGCGTTGTCGCCTCACAGTTAGACGTTGGCCGTTCGATTCTCAGTTAAAGCATCTACTGTGTGACGACATGCGTGAATGGAATTCCTTGAAGGTTGTGGGCAAGCGTTAGGCCCGACAAACCAGCAAAAAACTCTACGCACAATCATTGGCCGGACGTTTCGCTGTGTAGCACGGAACCGAAACTGTGGTATCATTCTGGGTGATGGCCGGATGCTACTCAGGGATAGTGTCATACCTACCTGGGCCACATGGTCAGAAAGCTTCTCCATGTCTCTTTTCATGTAGTCCAGGGAGTTACTTCTCAAGTCATTCACTCCAACATGGACAATGACAGATTCATATTTGTACTTGTGGAGTGACTTGAGTGCATGCATTATATAGGTTCATAGGTTCATAGGTTCATAGGTAGGTACTAGGCTATCTGCCTGAGGGCATTTATAAGCCTAGCAAGAGTGTGTCAGCTTTCGTCACCCCATTGATTAATTAACTGAGCCTCTGTCAAGAAGAGCCAATGAAGTGATCCCAGGAGTGTATTTTCTGTTACCCATCCACTCATCAAGGTTTCTCTTGAAGAGTATTAGTGAGGGGCTCTGCCTAATGTAGTTAGCACTTTTGTTTCAAATCATGGGGAGTCTCTGTGACAGGAATCTAGCCCTTCAGCATGTTCTATTTATTGTTGTGGTGAGGTTTAGCTCACTAGACCGAGTGGCTCGCAGTGACTTGGATTTCTTTAGGTGGAGGATGTCCATCAATTCTGAGTTGGGCATGGCTTTGTAAGTCAGGTAGAGATCACCTCTGAGTAAGCGATATGCCACTGAGTACAGCCATAGTTTTTCCAGTCGGGCTGCATAAGACATATGTTTGAGGCCAGTAATCCTCTTGGTGAGGAACTTTTGTGGTCTTTCCAGCTGTTGGAAGTGTCTTGTGAGGGACATCCCAAATGGGGCATTGTACTCTATGATGAGTCAAAGGAGAGATTACTATCTATCTGGGTCCCCAGATCTCTTATTACCTCTTCTGTATTAAGGGGGCTGCCACCTATGTGGTAATTCATGGGTGTTTTGTTTTTCCCAAATGGGATGACTATGCATTTTTTGGCATTTAGCTTGAGACCATGACTTTGACACCAGGTGTTCATCTCAGTAAGGCCCTTTTGGAGAATGTCCGTGTCAGCCAGAGAGTCAATTATGGCTCCCAGTTTGCAGTCATTGGTGAACTCGGTTAGCCATAGTCCTCCTGTGTTTGCCTGTACTTCTGAGAAGTATATGCCGAACAGTAGGGGGGTCACAGGACCGAGCCTTGTGGGACACCACTTGTGACTGGTTTAGAGTCGGACCTGGAGCCCACTATTTTTACCATGTGAGTTCTGTCTGTAAGCCAGTTGGCAACCCATCTCATGACATAGGGGTTTATGTTCAGGCTGGTGAGTTTTTCTATAATTCTTGAGTGGGGAATGGTGTCAAAAGCCTTGGTGAGGTCAAGGTAGGCTGTGTGAACCACCTTCCCCTCATCTATGGCTTTGGTGACTGTCTCAAAAAAGTCAACCAGGTTTAGTAGGCATGATTTGCGCTTAACAAAGCCGAACTGGGTCAGGTCAATTGTCCCAATGTCTTTGTTAATGAGTTCCATGATGATGCGCTCCATAGACTTGCAGACCAGGCTAGTCAGGCTGATGGGGCGATAGTTACCAGGGTCAGTTGTGGCCCCTCCTTTGTGGAGCAGAATAACCATTGCTGTGCACCATTCTATGGGGCATGTAACCTGTGGAGAGGCTGAGGTTGAACAGTGTGTTTAGGGGGGGGGGTTAGTTTGTTCTGTAGTTCGTGCAAGACGTAGCCTGGGACACCATTTGGCCCCATTGATGCTGTGTCTTTGGCTTTTGAAAGGGTTGTTTTCACCTGTGCATCTGTAATTTCCATGACACTACACTTTTCTGGTATTGTTGTGGGCCCTTTTGGGGGTGAGAGGGGGGTGAAGTTTGCACTGAATCTATCTGCCAGGATGTTGGCAATATCAGTAGGTTCAGTATATTTTGTGCTATTTTGCACTAGCTCAAAGCATATCTGTGAGTTGCTACTTAGATTCTTGACATAGCTAAAGAAGGCTTTGTGGTTATCTTTCAAATCCTTGGCTATTTTTTCTTTTGAAGTTAGCTTTGGATGATTTTATGAGGGACCTTAGTTTCTTTCTGATATTGATCAGGGATGTCTTTCCTTTTTGGATTTGCTTTTTTTCTGAACTAGCTTCCTCCTTCTATTGTATAGCCTGTTTATGGCAGGGGTCCACCAGACTGGTTTCGTACTCTTAGGGGAGTGAGTCTTGGTTTTGCTAGGAATGGCATGATCCATGCATCCTTGTAGGTGCTCATAGAGTGCATTTGTAAAGGTTCCTGCATCTTGGACACTGTTATCCTTTAGCGTGGGGCTGTGAAACTTACCACCTCTGACTTAAGTAAGGTGAAGTTTGCTATAGAAAAGTTTTTCACTGTGGTTTTCTTGGTTGGGGGTGTTGATACGGTGTGGACATCCAGAGTGATTAGTTTATGGTCTGATCTAACCAGTGACGGGTTGACCTCCAGTGCAGAACACCTGTCGCCCATGCTGGTGATGACCAGGTCCAATTTGTTTTCACCTGTGGTAGAGGAGTTTACCAGCTGATCCAGGACATTTGAGTTGATAAATTCCAGGAAGCACTGGACCTGGGAGTTTGTACTTGAGTAATTTTCCCAGTTAACGGTAGGATAATTGAAATCGCCCAATATCAGGGTGTTTTTTAGGACCTTCATGTTTTCCAGTGTCTCCGAAAGGTGGAGTGGTGGTCCTGGATCATGGAGGGTGATCTGTAGCAGGCCACAATTTTCATTGCAGAATTGTCCGATGTTAGTTGCACATGGATGATCTTAGAGGCATCATGCTGCGCCACTAACCTGGAGGTCTAGGTATCCTTGATGAATATGGATACACCCCCTCCTTTTGTGTTTCGGTCCATGTTCTCTGGCCGAAATGTGTGGTATGAGTTGTAGCCCAGGAGTTCTGGGGTGCTCTGCTGAGCCCTGAACCAGGTTTCAGTTACTGCACAGATGTCAACGTTCTCCATACTGAGGAGTGCTTCGAGTGCGTGCATTTTGAGATTTAAACTCCTGGAGTTGAGTAACATAACCCTCATTTTTTTATTTGTGCTGTTTACGGAGGTGGGTTTGACTTTTGAGCCTTACCTTAAAAAGGCACTATGGGGGCAGCAAAAGCCTTGACCAGTATTTGAAAGCCTAGGAGTGACAGGTGCAAGCCGTCTCTTGCGAAGCAACGAGGCTTGTCGAGCATGTTGTCCCAGGCTGACAGACACTGTATCCCCTTTGAATGACACCAGAGGCTTAGCCAATTGTTGAAATTGATCATTTTTTCTTTATACTGTGGTATCATTCTTGATGAGGGCAGGATGCTACTCAGGGTTAGGGTCATACCCACCTGGACTACATGATCAGAGAGCTCTTCCGTGTCTCTTTTTATGTAGTCCAGGGAGGTATGTCTCAGGTCATTCACACCAACATGAACAATGACAGAGTCATATTTGTACTTGTTCTGGAGTGACCTGAGTGCTTGTGTTATGTGGCAGATTCTGGCTCCCCACAGGCAGCTAACAGGAACCTTCTCCTTGTTCAGCCTAGTGAGTGGAACGTCAGTGTGCCTGACTATAGAGTTGCCTATTACTAGTGTATTAGGTATGTTATTGCCCCTTAAGGGCTGTGATTGTGCAGCACACTGATTTTGTGTTTTACATGTTGTCTGGTTTGTGATGGGAGGTGCAGGTTTTTTGGGTGTCTGCTTTGGAGGTCTCTGATGCTTTTGCAGGTTTTTATTTAGAGCCTCCGAGTATGATTTTGTGAATTTATGTGTATTTTTTGCCAGTGCTGGTTTAGTATGTCTATGTGAGGCTGGAGGTGTGGTGCAAGTGTTAACCTTCTCCTCATGACTGCCTGTTTCAGTCTTGGGTGGAGAGAGCTTAGCCTCCAATTTAGCTGTATAATTGCATCTATCATATATGTTAATGTTTTGTGGTAGGAGGAGAGGATTTTCTGTGTACATGAGGCAGTTGTAACATTGCCTCAGGATACCCAGGTTCACCAGCTGGACTGGAGAGTATACCTGAAATTGCCCTTTGGTCATGCCTGAATAGTAGGGTGAGCTGCTTAGTCACTTGGTTGGTGAAGGGTGAATAATGAGCCTTGCCCTGCTGGGCAATCAAGTGTCAGGGTATATTAGTGCTTGCTATTGGGTCTGAGCAAGTGCTGGACTGTAGGATCCTTTTTAAGTGCTTAGGTTGAGAGTTAGACTACTTTCAAGGGAAAAACTGAAGAGGAGACTTAGTGGAGCCGGGAATAATTTAGCCCTAGCTAACCAGTGCTGCCCAGACATGAAAAACCGTGCAAACGCAGGTTTTCCAGCAGGGAAATAAAAGAGATAGAAATTAGCCCAAAATGGCCTATAAACTACTAACTTCTGGGCTGTAACCACTCCTGCAGGGACAGATGGCTGCTCAAAGCTCCCTCTCTCACAGGTGAACAGAGAAACCTCCTTCTATCCAAGTAAGGTATGGGCAACTCAGAAACTTGTAACACAGCCCTGAATATAGCACTAGCCTGAAAACTGGACTATACTAGCTTAGAAAGGTGGGAAACAAGGAAACATTTTTTTTGAAAAGATAAGGCAAAACAGTAAAACATACACTTAAAACAGCTTTAAATGACTACAAACAGTAGAGAAATACACTTAAAAAACCTTTAGATGACTACGAGCAATCAGAAAAGGCTTTTAAACAAATTACCCAAGTAACCATTAAAAAATCTCAAAAGTGAGCCCTGTTCCTGTAGTCTTCAATAAGACAAGTTCTAACTGCAAACTCCTACCACTGGGTGCAGGGGAACCTTCTCCAAAAAAGAAGGCCTGGATTAGTGCTCAAGTTATACAAACAAAACTAGATTCAGCAGGCCTGAATCTAGTTTATGCGACAGCAAACAAGGCACACCAATTTCAGTAAGAAACAGTTCAAATATGCAGGAACTATAAGCCTCTAACCAGAAATTCCCAGCTCAGAAGGGCAGAGTCCAGCCTCTCCTCCCACAAGAGTGCAGACCACAAACCTTCTTAATGTAAAATGACTGGCCTGAAGCCCAAGTACTTAAACCAGAACTAATACACTTTTAGAATAACAGACACTGAGCCTTCAATCAGCAGTTCCCAAATTAGAAGGATGTAAGCTACCTGTCTTGCTACAACAGTGCAGACCACAAACCTTCTTAATGTAAAACAACTGTTCTGACGCCCAAGTACTTAAACCAAAAGTCTTAGAATGATAGTTACACCAAGCAGTAATAAATACAATTGAGTACTTTTAAGATGATGCAAAAGCAAAATAAAGTAATAAAGTAGGAAGAAACACAAATACAGTAAAAGCAGAAATATGGCAGATCCTGGCACCTGACAGGCAGCTGACAGTAACATTCTCCTTGTTTAGCCTGGTGAGAGGGACGTCAGTGTGCCTGACTATAGAGTCACCAATGACTAGTGTGTTGGGTCCGTTGTTTTGGCTTATGGGCTGAGGTTGAGAGGCACACTGATTTTGTGGGCTATGTTTCAGTCGGGTAGTGTTGAGGGGTGGTGGTTTCTTGTGTTTCAGCTTTAGAGGTCTCTGTTGTTTGGGAAGATTTTTATTGAGAGCCTCCACAAATGTAGGTGTGTGTTTTGTGTTACTATGTGTGTGTTTGGGTGGTGCAGGTTTTGATGGACTATGTGTAGAGTATGATGTGGCATTTACCTTCTCCTCTGGACTGTCTAGTCCAGTCTTGTCTGGAGAGAGCTTGGCTTACAGTTTGACATCTTTCACAGGTTGTAGTGTTGGGTGGTAGGAGGAGAGGGTTGTCAGTGTACATGACGCAATTGCTACATTGCTCCAAGATGCCCAGATTCATCAGGTGGACAGGAGAAAACACCGGGAGCTGACCCTTAGACATGCCTGGTTAGTGCTTATTAATTTAAGTGCCAAGAATTGATTTCCTCTTGATAAGTGAGGAAGGTTTAATGCTGCAGTAATTTGTAGATTATTTAGTGCTTGCAATTCGATTTGGACAGTGCTGAGCATAAAAAAAACAGTCTTGAGAGCTAAAACTAGAAAACTGGCTAGTTCTAAGGGAACAGAAGCAGTTTTGAGTGCTAAAACTAGAAAACTGGCTAGTCTTAAGGGAAAATCTGAAGAGCAGACTTTCTGGCACCGGGAATAGTACTGTAGTTAAATGCTTCTGCACAATGCGCAAAACTGTGCAAACACGGGTTTTTAAACAGAAAGATGAAAGGGATAGAAATAGCAAAAATGGCCAATAAAACTATAGATTCTGAGGTGAAACCACTCATCCAGTGACAAATAGGCTGTTCAAAGCTTACCACTCTCACTGATGAACAGAGAAGCTTTCCTCTATCTTAGAAAGGTCTGGGTAACACAGAAACTTACAAACAGCCCAGAATTCAGCAAAATTTGAAAACCAGACTCTACTGGTTCTAGAAAGGAGAGAAATGGATAGAGAGATAGGATTTTTTTGTTCTTTTGTTTTTTTTTTTTCGAAAGCTAAAGCAGATACAGGAAAACAAACACTTTTGAAGCAGAAAAATGGCTATTGCACTTAAGTGTGTAGCCCATAACAGTTAAACAGTTGAAAAACACTTAAAAATGATCAATTAAAGTGCAAACAGTATAAGAATTAAAAAAAAACAGTTCAAATAAGTAGCAAAGTTAATAAAAAGCGGTCGGAATAATGCGGCTAGCAAAAATAAACAATAAAAAGCAAAACAGAGGTACTTAATCCACTCAAAGTCTCCCTTGTCTCTCTCTGCTGCTGTAGGACTCTGCAGGACACCCAGGCAGGCTCTTGCTGAGGTAATACAAGTGCAAAAACAGCGCAAACACAGGTTTTTAAACAGAAAGATGAAAGGGATAGAAATAGCCCACAATGGCCAATAAAACTACAGATTCTGCGCTGAAACCACTCCTTCAGCCACAGATAGGCTGTTTAAAGCTCACCACTCTCACTGATGAACAGAGAAGCTTCTCTCTACCTTAGAAAGGTCTGGGCATTACAGAAACTTACAAACAGCCCAGAATTCAGCAAAATCTGAAAAACAGACTCTAGTGGTATTAGAAAGGTGGGAAACGAATAGAGAGAGAGGATTTTTTTTTTCAAAAGTTAAAACAGATACAGGAATACAAACACTTTTAAAGCAGAAAAATGGCTATCACACTTGAGTGTGTAGCCCTTAACAGTTAAACATACTCTAGTGGTACTAGAAAGGCGGGCAACGAATAGAGAGAGAGGATTTTATTTTTCAAAGGTTAAAACAGATACAGGGATACAAACACTTTTAAAGCAGAAAAATGGCTATCACACTTGAGTGTGTAGCCCTTAACAGTTAAACAGTTGAAAAACACTTATAAATGATCAATTAAAGTTCAAACAGTATAAGAATTCAAAACACAGTTCAAATAAGTAGCAAAGTTAATAAAAAACAGTTGGAATAATGCAGCTAGCAAAAATAAGCAATAAAATGCAAAACAGAAGTACTTAATCCACTCAAAGTCTCCCTTTTCTCTCTCTCTGCTGCTGTAGGACTCTGCAGGACACCCAGGCAGGCTCTTGCTGAGGTAATACAAATATCCATCATAAACGTTTACTCACATTTCTACAATCTACCAGTATCAGTAAATATGCGCAATATCTGCAGAAGTAAAAGTGATTTAAATAATCCCACATTAAAGAGATCTATAACTAATGAGGTTGCAGCTAGCAAACAACTTTATATTTCATTGTTTCATCTACATATAAAGTGCCTCTTGCCCTTGAGGAATAAATTACCATTAAAAAATGATAAGCTAGTAATATTGCAATAGGAAATGGATGGCAAACTGATAACAGGTTCATAGTTACTAGGTATCTCTGCCAAAGAGGACATTCTCAGGACTGCAGCATTCACCCCCTTTAAAAGTACAACACAGTAGAGTATCAGCAATTCATCTATATACTGCGAGAGTAGAACCCACAGCCTTCTGTATCAAAAGCAAGCATTTTACCTGTTGTGCTACTAGCAACACAAACAGAGTTGGCATAAGCAGCATTTAACTTCTATCCCCCAGAAGAACAATGCAGCACAAAAAATCTGAAAAAATCCAAAATTTATTGAGGTGGGGGACAAAGGCCCAATACCAGGGACACATTTTACACATTGCTTGTATAATTTGAGAAAGGTTGCTAGAATAAAATGATTTGTATTGCCATGCATTTCCTGAAAGATAGGAAGACTGAAACTTAAATTGGCTATCATTATTTAGTGAATTCAGTTCTCACTGATTTTCCAGAAAACCACAAATTTTAAGAGGAACAAACCAAAAATGTAAGCCAAACATTCCAGACATTCTGTAAAACTTTAGACAGTTGATAAATATGGACTTAACTCCTTGAATCACAAGTAGTGGGAGTATGGGTAGAGAACTTAGGCTCTTGCTCCTCATACCTAAGGTACATGATGTGAGTCTGAGTAATGCTTACCACCAGTTATACCTAACTGGGGCATTACACACACACACACATAACTACTGTTAAGTAAAAGTAATCCCCAGAGTTCAAAGTATGATGCTTGCGTTAATTAAAAGTAATCTCCAGAATTTACAGTACGATGCCTTCAGACTCTCAAGCTTAACAGACTGCTAAGTAAAAGTAATCTCCAGAACTCAAAGTATGATTTGATGCCTGCAGACTCTCAGGCTTAACAGACTGTGCATACATACTGCCCTTAAGTGAAAGAAATCTCCAGAATTCAAACTATGATGCCTGCAGACTCTCAAGCTTAACAGACTCCTGTTTTGCCTTACTTTGAGGAACCGGGGGAAGAAAGATGTGCTGTGCACTGCCTGAATAAACATGTGGATTAGTCTGCAAGTTAAATTAAATTAAGTAATAACGAATGGCTCGGCATTCTGACAGGCTGTCTGTCTGCCTTGTGAAGCTGACGTCATTGCACACACCCTGCACGTGATGATGCCAAGAACAAATTTGTTCAAAAGAAAAACCTTCAACCCCCCCCCCCCCCACGAAGGAAATTCGGAAATTAAAAACCAGGAAATTTGGAAATTAAAGGGGAAACTCCGGAATTTGTGGCACCCCAATATTTTACCCTCAGAACTGGTATTTACCGAGGAATTCGGCACGGTTGAGAGGTATGCTTGATTCTACTGAAATATCTTCCCTTGCTTCCTGATATTAATGCCATATCTGACTGTCATTCTTCTTCTTGAAAAAGAGTCATATATAGTTTCCTCACTAGCATGTTTTACTGCTGACTTACTCACTTTAGATAAAATGTGATATATATTTTCCTTACTAGCATCTTTTGCAGCTATCTTTTCCATTTCCACATTTGAATCTGCCAAAGTCCATTTTGCCCCTCCTTTCCTCTGCAATTTTTCATTTCCAAATACTGAACCTTGTTTAGACTCATGTATCAACTGTTTTATCACCTGATTCTTCTACATGATTCATTCTGGTTTTATGTTAGACTCAATCCAAAAACAGCGATTTATTTACAAGTATGCTCCATCTTCCCATAGATTTCACAATGTCTTTTAGGGAACTAACTAATTAAATAGTTTTTTTTTTTCCCAACAGAAATTACTTTTTGCTTGACCAAAATAATGAAACATGCATTTGAACTTTTCTTTCATTAACTCCTATGCCAGATACTCATGCCCTTGATTATACCCACAGCCAAAGCAGGGTGCCAGGCTTGCTTTCCAATCTGCTATCCCTTACTCCTGAATTTTCTGCAATTCCTCCCCTCTCATGATCCTGGATATAACCATTCACTAGTTGAGTCTTTGACTCTTTCAAAGGTAGACCATGGAGGTTACATGCTTATTAGAAGCTGCGAAAGTGAAAAATCAATTGAAAGAAACACAGGAGAACCAGAATTGAGCACGTTTTGCAAAAGCTCTTATTAGACTTGTGGTACTCGGGTGTTTATCCTGTCTTATTTTTGCCTCTGCTGGTACTATTTGACTTTTGAATTGTTCAGGTCCTGCAGCACCATGCAGGCATGCATCTGTTCTACATTATCATTGCATGAGCTGGTACCTTGTATAACTTGAATTATTGTTCTGCACTTGGTAATCTTGTGGTACCAGTGCCTGTACCCTGCCTTTTTCTCCCTTAATGTATCGTGTGCATTGTATCTCATTCTGTTTAATCACTTTGTGTAGTTATTTGGTTTTCTACTTCATTAGTGGTACCAATATATGTATGCAGACTCTTTTGCAGTGCCAAAGTACACACCTTGTGATAACCCGCCACTAATAATATAAGATCACAGCCCCTAGTTAACGTATGATACTTCATATGTCATGTAGTCACCCTTGCAGGACTGTATAATTAACCTTGGTGTAGCTACTACCATCTTGTATACAGGTCTGCCTTAGCTAACTTCATGCTAGTCTATGTATTTGGCTATGCTATAGCTCATAAGCTCTTTAAGCTGTTTCATTGTTGCTCTTATTATCCACCTCTGCTGTTGTTTTTATTTTTATTTTTTTTTTGACACATTTCATGCATTAGTTAAATTAAAAAAAAAATAACTTGCAACATCCAATAGATTATATTATGGTCAGTGACAACTCATTAAAGAAATTTGCCACTGTACACATTTTGCCTAACCTGATTAGGTTGGTGCCTTCTAACAAGGATATACTAAGGTAATAATAATATGACTGAAAGAAAAAATACATTTAAATAATTCAAAACCCTACTACATGAGAGTAAGAAATGTAGCTGCGGTGAGTGAAATAGAGTGACCCTGCAGAGGGAGTGTTTGAATTGTTCTGCTGTATAATTAATTGGCTATACTGGATATGGAGGGTATGACAACTTGCCAGTTTGAAGGACATGCATAGTGAAGAATATGCAGTTTCAGTGGTAAAACAGGTAGGGCACTTTGGTGCTGGAAAATGAGGTGATTGGGATGTAATGCAGCATTAGGCAGGTGCTCCTCTCTTGAATGTGTTATCCTTCGACTGAGATGCTAAATCTAGATACTATCTGCTTGAGTTGGTGGTAGGTCAGGTTGATATAAAAGATCACATATCACCTGTCAAAAAAGATTAGGGAAATTCACTGATCCCTTGCCTAGGTTTCCCCTAGTAGGAGAAATGCCACCTTCGGTCTCCCCTTAAAAGAGGACACTAGCCTAGTGGGACTAACCTAGTCAACAAACGATAAATATATATATATATATATATATATATATATATATATGAGGTACTGTCAATAAATGCATTTCTGAAAACAGGAGAAATTTCATATGATGGATGAGATAATCAATATCTGTAAAGTCTTCTAAACTTCTCAGTTAGTGCAGTGGATTAATGCTAAGGGCTCTTGTGGCAAGGGAGCAGGGTTTGAAGCCGATGGAATAATTTACCACTACAGGTTACAAAGTAACATTTTGTCTACCTTTAAGGCTAGGTTAAGGCTACTTTTGATGGCTGCATGAATACACATTCATTTATAACATGGTTATTTTGAACCTCTCTGTTCGATTTGGGAGGTGAGAACTATTAAGTGTTTGAAAAGGGTGGTTAGAACTTTTTAATTTGTCTGCTTAAAAGTGTATATGGCTAGGCATCCTATGGTTCCTGTGATCACTTGCCTAGTATATTCCTGTGAATAGTCTAATATTCCAGCTAGCACAGGCAGAATGAAGTTAGTGAGGTAAGCAGAAAGTTGGAGAGTAAATAAGCATAAGGTGAAGTTGGATGGTGCAGTGTTGCTTCTGTTAGAATATCTGTCTCACAGTGCTTGGTTTGCAGGTTCAATTCCTAGTCAAGATGCCTTCTTTATATAGTCTATATATCCCTTCTGTCAAAGTGTGGGATTGATGGGTGACTTAGTTTCTTTTCATATCCCAGTGAGGTGAATTACTGATCCTCTAGATTACCCATAATTTTGGGTGATGTGTGTGTGTGTGTGTGTGTGTGTGTGTGTGTGTGTGTGTGTGTGTGTGTGTGTGTGTGTGTGTGTGTGTGTGTGTGTGTGCGTGTGTGTGTGTGTGCGTGCGTGTGCGTGTGTGTGTGTGTGTGTGTGTATGCATGTGTGTGTGTACATACTGTGATGGACTGGCATCTATCCAGACCTGTTTCTTTCTCCTAAGTCCATTGGTTAATGGGTTAGGATCCAGATCCCTGGGACACAGATTATGAAAATACAGGTATCAAACGATGACATAGAATGAATAAATGTCATTATTAGAGAGAAAATATATTAGTTGATCTATTTTACATCTTAGAGTTAATAAGAGGAATACTGGAAAGTCCTTAACAGGGTGTCAAATATTAATATAGCATGGCAGCCATCAGTTTTATAGTGCACAATTATAACACTCCAATATTGGAATAAAGATAAACTTGTTTTGGCTCTTCTTGAGAGTGAGACATTATTATAACAGTTTATGTACCTCTAAGTGTTGTTTTGATCATGTCTCACTCTATTTTTTTTGTTCCCTGAAGTACCCACACTATATTCTCAAACTGGATTTACCTAGTTCCATACTTCTGAAATAGTGTACTTGCTTGGTCTTTATGAATTTTCTTTGTGAACTTAAACTATTTTTTGCTCCCTACCTCTGCCTTGTTCTCTTAAGAATACGCATAAGCTCTTTCAGCCCTTCTTGCATAATATTTGGAGTATACCATTCACTACGTTTAGTGGTCTCGTATGACTTGCTCGTATCCTCTACAGATTATTATGTTGATGATGGCTCCAAAACAGCAAACATTTCTCCAGGTGGGACTTTAACAACTGTCTCTATAGTGCAGTAATAACTTTGTGTTTTCTACTAGTGATGAGACTTCTGATTCATTACAGTTTTCTTATAGTCCAGCTCTCATCTACTCCATCTAATATGATAACACTTAACCTCCAGAATTTTTCTATCCCTGGTGCATTTTTTCTAAAATAATCTTAAAATAATCTCAAGAGTCTTAAAACACTTATTACCTATGCACTGTTATTATCAGCAACAAGGCAAATTTGCTGCTTTTTTAGCAATATTGCTAATAAAGACATCGATGAAGACTGATCAGGAAGGTATTGACCCATCAGTTACCGAAAATGTTATCATACTTTCATCAGGTTGCACTCATTTTATTCTGCTATCTTATCACCTAACACCAATATCTTGTGCTGATCTCCAAGAACCCATTCAAAATCCTGATTTTCTTCTTTTATACTAACTCACTAGGTGATACAGTATGTCTAATGCCTTGGCCTTGCTAAATTATAATAAGTAAAAAGCATAAAAAGGAATCAAAAATGTTTGCAATATTACTGAATGATTCACTGATATGATTAAGCTACAAACACAGAGATTTGGTAGTTTTCACATATAAGATCAATATGTATGTTATTTTTGTAACAAAATTAGTTTTAAAATTCAAGACAACATTTGATATTCAGCATTTTAAAGTCAAAATTATTTTACTTTTGACATGGAAGTTTCAGCAGTGTGTGGGAGAGTAAATGAATAATAAAACCGTTTATAATGTTGGAAAAATTTCTTGCACCTGAACATAATTTAAAACAATTATTTTAACAAATAAACAGCCAGCACATTCATACGTTATGTTAGGCAAATAATGGAAACATCATTCTTCTCTGAATTCATAAATCCTATTATGTCAAAATTAAATTCCAAAAGGCATAATGAATTTTAAGTGTTTCAGGTGAAAAATAGATGTAAGCAAAGCGACTGTACAAATAATTTAAGCCAGAAGAGAAAAAAGTATTTTTTATTTAGAATTAAGTTAACGACTGAAAAGTGTTTCAACTACTTTGGGAAGAGCAGTCAAATAAACCTTTCTGATCCCTCTGAAGTGAAGGTTGCAGGGTTGAAAATTATTTAGTATGCAAGAGAGCACTTGTTTATAACTTAATTTAATTTCAGTTTTGTCTGAGGTATCCTTTTTATTTATATAGAAGCTCTGACAATGGCGGAAAGCAACATATGCTTGGAATTTGTGACAGCAGTAGTTACAAAACAATCACGCTCAAGAACTAAAAAAATCATATCATGGCATTTCTTGTATTACTAATGTCACTGCATCATTGTATGTGGTTATTATTATTTTATAATTTGTTATACTACAAAATCACATGAAAGGAGCCTGCCATGTTGCCATGATTTTGTTTTACATTTAATTTCTTTCCTCCTCAGTGTAATTTTAGGGAGACAAAAACTATACTGAAGTGCAAATATCGTTTATCATAGTAACACTTTTCTACTGACTTCTGGAGAAAGAATTGTGGTTGTCTATGGTAAGAGTATTAGTCTCTACTTTACAATGAAGTGCTTTATGTTTGCTAGTGGTTGTCTCTCATGTTATATTTAAAGATACATTTAAATGTTAGATGCAAATGAGCACATTATTTAGTTTTTTGATAATGCTCAATATTATAGTTATTCTAAACCACAGTTTGAAGCTGAGGCATGATGTTTGCCATCTGTGGATGATAACACATGGATAAACAGAACTACTATAGTTAGTATCTTGATTTAAAACTGTTCATTGATCCTGTAGCTAGATTCAGTAATCTGCTTAGTTACTTTGTTTTTTTAAGGTAATAAAAGTCTGCCATGTAGCTAACCCTCCTTGCCTACATTATATCACAGATGAAATGACAAATAGCTAATTAAATTATTCTAAGATTTCACAAAAAATGTTAAGCAGCATGCTCAAAACAAAAGAAAATGCTTCGGGAAGAAATCAGTCAGAATGTTCCTTTTATTATATTGCATTTGTAAGTTCCACTCTTGGATTGCTTTAAAGGCAAAAAAAAAAAATATTTGTGATGAGAAAAAAAAAAGATTCATGAACGGAGTTGTCTTGATTGTTAAGTATGAAAGGCTCCATTGCAATTTTTTTGTACTAAGTGAAGTAATCTCTGACTGTTTTCCTTACAGTAGATGGAAATAAAGCAGAAATTCTACTTTGTCTGAGGAACCATGGAAAGGATTAGCCACATTTGCATGATAATCATCAGCCCTTTATCGTGACTTGTTTATAACATTCATTGCAAAGGCTCTTTGTTTACATCCACTAAGGCTTGGTTGTGGTAGAATCTTGTGTCCTGCAGTGGTAGGAAGTAAAGCTGTTGTATCAGTGCTATTCTTTCAAGCTTTTGGTCACTTACTTACTCCTACCAGTGCACCCCAGGGATCCATTCTCCGTCCAGTGCTGTTCAATATCTTCATCACTAATTTCCACTCTGCCATCCCTAATGCCAAAATCATACAATATGCAGATGACTCAGCTTTAGTCTGCTCTGCCACTAACCTCCTTGATCTTCAAACAAAGACCCAGGCCGCCTTCTCAACCACTGAGACCTGGAGGCTCCAAAACCAATTTCTCTAAATGCTAACAAATCCAAAATATTATTATTCCCACCCTCAAAATCCTTCCCTTATGAAAAACAAAACAACTATACTATTGAAGGCATTCTCTTCACTAAATTACTCGGTGTAACTATAGATTAACACCTAAAATTCAATACCCACATGCAGCAAAATATAAAAAAAAAAAAAAACATCAAAAACTTGGCATGCTATACAGAAACATTCACTTCCTCTCACCTTCTACTAGACAGACTCTCACCTCTGCCTATCTCCTTCCCTCCCTAATGTATGGTGCTAATTTACTAACCAACCTATCTTCCTCCATCTCAGACAAACTTGAAAATTGTTACAACAAAATTTCTAATTTTGTCACCATAGCCAAATATTCATCCCACCATTGCATTGCCCTCCATTCTCTAAAATGGCTAGAACTCTCTATCTGGAGTACCTCCAACTTACTACAGCTCACGGGCTAATATTCCACCACACCAAATGCCCCGCGCTCACTAACATTCTACCCCATACATCCCAAATAGAACTTTCAGATCTGAACACCAAAACTTAATTACTGCCTACAAACCTAAGTGACCCACTGGACAACTTCTCTCCTTTTCCTTAGCCAAAAAATGGAATTCTCTGCCCTCCTCCCTGAGGACATTGCAGAACACTGACAACTTTAAAACTATGCTTCACCCTTACCGCTCTGCTAAATGGAAATGTAACTGTATTCTCCCAACATAGCTCTTTTACCTCTTGTGCATCTAGGATTCTTATAAGCATTGCTCATTCTCAATAACTGCTAATCCATGTTACTTTGTTCTATGTAAATATTGTAAATATTTTTTTTCTTTTTCTCTTTGAAATGTATTTGTACTTGAAATCCACAAGAAATTTTGTTCTGTGTAATTATTGTACATAATTTGTCTCCTACTTTGAAATGTATTTGTATTTGTAACTGTTGCGTATACATTGCCGTATCTTTAACTGAACTTTGTTCTGTGGTGCTTTTCTCCCTGGGCCTCCACTGAAAATTAGCTCCCTGGGTGCAGTGGACTTCCCCGGTCATCAAACTGGAAATAAATAAATAATACTCTTTTTGCCAGGATCCTCTATTTATTTATTTATTTATTTGTGTGTTTGTAAGTTTTTTTTTCCTTGTTGATAGACAAGTCACATTAGGCACTGTTTATTTTGAAACTTTCATATTAAGACTACAGGTGATTTGGCAAGGACATTGGGAAAATACCTTTACTTTTTCAGTGTTGGGTGCAGTATTGTACAATTTCTGGTTCAGATGTATGGTTGGATGGTCACTAGAGTGGCTATAATTATCCCAATGCTGAAATACATGAGAATGTTGTGGTTGTGTCATTTAAAAAGGAAGACACTAATAAAATATTCACACTGGACATAGCGTCTAGTTCACACAATTCATTATCAGATGGTTTGTGATCCAAAGTAAAGGAGCATTTGTGGAGCGGCACAATTGTCGGTTTAGTAGAGGAAGTACCCATGTTTGCTGTGGAGCCCAGAGTGGAAGTAACATCATAACAATATGACAGAAGTTCATACCATGAGGAGCCAGAGTCATTCCACTCTGTAGATGCAGGTTAACGTAATGAGACGTTTTTGCTGATGTGGCTAGACAAGAACAAAAAAGAGAACTCAGATAACAGTCAGTAGAAAACTACCAAAACTGAGAAATGTGGGGACTACATTTTAACCTTAGAATCACCATTTACAGAATTCTGTTGCTTCTAGAACTGAATGTTATTGATCTAAAAGCAATTATACACATTTGGAAGAAAGAAGCACTGTGTAATGCCTGTTTTTAAACAATATAAAAGCTTTAATATAATTATATATATATATATATATATATATATATATATATATATATATATATATATATCATTATACCAGACATTTCAGTTTTCTTTCTTGAATGATCAGGTATTGGTATTTCTGGGAAGCAGTATACACTTAGGAAGACAAGAAGGAAGAAAGAAAGAAAGAAAGAAAGAAAGAAAGAAAGAAAGAAAGAAAGAAAGAAAAAATATAGTTAGATAGCTGTAATAAAAATGTCTCCCAGTCTGAACTGTGAGATTTGAAATCATCAAACATGAACTTTGGGCTTTCACCAGCAATTCAAATTTAAGAATAGAAGGGAGGACCATACATAGTAAGTAATTCCAGCCAGTTCAAATGTACTGTGTATGAAATAATGCTAGCTTAAGATGTCTGTTCCACTTACTAAGTAAATGATATATACAATGGTTCAAATCAAGGACCAGTCAATGCCTCTCAACTAAAAAATATATCTGCACCCACAGGTATTTGTAGCTAACAGTATGTTCATATATATTTTGTTTTGAATTAAATGATTTTCTTGCAATTTATTGTTGTGTTTACAGGCACAGAAGTGTTTAGAAATGCTAACATTCTGGTTGTTGGAGGCTTTGAAGGTTTACAAGTTGTTGTTGTCTTTCAGCTTTTCCTGGTTAGGGGTCGCCACAGCGGAACTCCAGTCCGCTAATGATTGGCAGTAGATTTTGATGAACACCGAGGTGCCAGCTCGACATTCAACCTTCAACGAAGGCAAGCCAATTTACGCATGTCTTTCGAACGCCCACCCAACTGCGGGGAGGACATGCAGACTCCACACAGAAGGCACTCCCCGCACTCCAGCCAAGAATCAAACGGGAGAACCTTTTGCTGTGAGACGACAACGCTACCGCTGCACCACCGCGGATGTATCTGCATCTATTTCATGAAAAGTTTTAGTCTAGGAGAGCTCAAGGGATAGAGGCAGTATGGGGTCTCAAGAGGGAATGGTCATATTTTCAAATGTAAAAGCAGTTTTAAGAAATGTTCTAGGACAGTATCAGTGACAAATTATTTAAGGGCACTGTTCTAGATGAGAATTAAAGGAGTAGAGTGTAGCAGAGTTTCTAGGGATTTTTGTGTGAATTATGTACTCTGGGTAAGGTCCATATAGAAAATATGTATAATAGATAAGGAGTTATTTTGAGTGCACAGTCATGCTTTGTAAGGATACAGATAAATAGAATAAAATTCTGATATACTGCTATGCATCTAGTTATACTAGACTCTAGATGAGTTAAATTAACTTTTAAGGAGATGTTGCCAAATTGGATTGAAAGGAGTTGTTCATACTGACATCAATATCACATGTTGTCTTGAGAAGGTTTTCGTCTAAGAGAAGGTGAAGACTATGGTTAATATTATTCTGAACTGAACAACAGTTCTTAATTCAGCTAACAACAAGGTTTGGTTAACTTTTCACAGGCAGGTAACTATCAGTATGAAGAAGTGGAGGCATTTATTGTGTACAAACAGGAAAATAACATCTCCAGAGATACAAAGCCTGATTTTTTTGAATGAATGAAGAATTGTGTGACAATGTTTCTTAAAGAAGTGCCATGTTTATTTCAGGGTTTGGTTATGCTAAAGACATCATGATGTTAGGGTAGAAAACAGGCTTTTAGGTTTCATTTTTAATACTGCAGGTACTGATGATTCCAAAGTTAACTACATAGAAAAGTAAGTATGAGCTGGCAGTTTAACAAGGTGGGCCAAGACTCGGTCTTTCATAACAGGAGTTTAATGACAGTGAAGTAAATGTCAAAAGTTGGATACTGTTGGCAGAGTAAAGGACTCTCACTGGTACAGACAAATGGAAACTACAAGGTTTTCTTTTGTATACAGTGGGAAGAGACAGAAGATAAAAAATATTTATGTTCATAATCAAATAGTGACTCTGGTAAGGAAAGGTGAGGGGTGGAATAGTTTGGTCAAAAAGAGTGGGTAATAGGATTATATGTGAGAGAGGCGAGATGATAGAATGAGAATACTCTAAGAATAGAAGAGTGGAGGGAAAGTAAAACAAAGAAGGGTAGCCATGACAAAACACAGGTGTAAAAAACAGGAAGGTAAAAAGGTTATTGTAGAGGGATGGCACCGGACTATCAGGTGCGTAAAGAGGAGAATAGAAATTATTGTTTGATCAAACCTAATGAATGGCAGTTCATTTCAAGAGTGTAAGAATCCAGCTGGTATAGTCATATGATAGAAAAAATGAACAAAGCTTAAAGGTGCTATGCATAGATAGGGAGATGCAGTTTGGTTTAAGGAATAGTTATTTACAGAATAATAAAAATCTCTGTCTAGGCCAGAAGCTGTAGCCAGAGAAGAATAACAACATTCAGTGGCTTGTAAGCTGAAGATAAATAAAAGGCAACAGATGTTTTGGTAATTAAATCTATAATGATTAAATTGGAAAACATCTTACTGTGAAATTTAGAACTAAGATGTGTCAGGCTATAAAATTAGGAGTTTTAAATGAAATGGAGAACATTTCAGTGTAGAAAAAGAGAATATAATTTAGTCATAGAAAAGTGAGGCAGGGGTTATGTTCTTCTACTGGGGTATATAATTACAAGTGTTAGTTGTAAGAGGAATGAGCTAATGTGAATGTTGATCTTTTTCCTGTCAGGTATGACATTATTTATTTATTTATTTTATTTTATTTTACATCTGTTTACCAGGAAGGTCCGACTGGACAACAGGTCCATTTTCAGCAGCGGCCTGGGGAGAGTAGCTCCAAGAGATACAGTGAATGAGAAAAACTTAACAATTTAGCAACTTAACATTTTAACAAAGTGTTTCTTAAAAGAACGATAGTAACGCTACATAGCATTTCTTAAAAAAGTAAACAGATTACAATTTATATAATTTTATACAGTATAGAAAAAAGATCAGACTAGTAGCTAAAGATACTGGTGATGGGTGCAATAAATCTTACAAACAGACCTGTTTGAGAGGAATACTTTATATATAGGCTTGACAAGACTGTCCAATATATGCAAGCTTGAGCTAGGAGGTCTGTAAAGGGAGAAAAGTGTGCAGAGAAAGTAGATAGAAGAGGGTAATGGGATTTACTTTTAGAAAGTTTGTAGGTAGTTTGGAGTGAGTTAGATATAGACAGGATACTTTAGATAGTTGGTTTTAGTTTGGGGCAGTAGTTTGGTCAGTCTGTTAGGTGAACTAGGTTTATTCCAGTTTTGTTATTTTAGCCAGGTTCAATACATGGTCAGATCCATGCAGCAGATAGGTGGGCTTTTAGCAGTCTTTTGAATTGTGCTAATTTAGTGTTGGATTTAGTGTCAAATGGAAGGCTATTCCAGACTTTAGTGTTGCTACAGGAGTAGAAGGATTTTCCAGCGTGATTTTTGCTTTTTATTTCTAGTAATGCCTTATTGCTAGAGTGAAGGGTCCGCTTATTACAGTAGAGAGCTAGTAAGTTCTTTAGGGCTGGAGTTTTTTCAGGCTGGTTTATGATTTGGTGGGCCATTTTGAACTGATTGAATTTTCACAATGTGTGGAATTCAAGCCATGAAAGTTTTCTGAGAGGTGACAGTGGTTGGATCTATAGTTAGCGCCTATCGTGAATTTTGCTATTTTATTAAAACATGTTTCTAGTTTTATTAAATCTGACTTTCTTAGGTTGGTAAGGATAGGGGATGCATAAAGTAAGGTTGAGTTAAGATGTGTTCTAGCAATAGTAGCTCTGGTGCCTGCTGTGAGGTAGTGTTTACTTCTGTAGATGCACCCTAGCTTTTTGTGAACTTTCTTATGGACTGGGCAATATGAGTGTCAAATAGCATATTCTGGTCAATAGTGACCACTAGCAACTTAGTACTAGAAACTGGGGATATGATGGTATTATTAAGTGAGGTAATTTTGAATGCAGGAGAGATGTTAGGGGCTCTAGTAGTGTGAAATATGATTAGTTTAGCTTTTTTGGGCTTCAATATTAATTGAGCATTGGTTAGCCAAGCTTCTATAGCTGCAAATGACTGTTGCGTTATATATTCTAGTTGATGGAGGGTAGGAGCAGCAGATATAAGGGTTGAATCATCCACATACTGTATAAGTTTGGTGTCACTTGTAGCTGTATGGAGTTTGTGAAAATTGTGAAGAGGAGTGGGCCAAGGAAAAACATTGTGGGACTCCCAAGGAAACGGGCAGAAGAGGGGAGAGATTTGGTTGCCATAATACTGCTTGTTGATGGGCATCCAGATAGTCATGGAATCCAGGCTATTGCTGTCTGGCTGAGGTTTAGATCAGCTAGGATATTTAAGAGTTTGGTTTGGGATACAGCATCAAATGCCTTTGACAGATCGAGGAAAGTTGAGGAGACTAGATTGCCTTCACTTTGGAGCTGGTTAACGGTATTGGTAAAACTCATTAGTGCTATGGCAGTGTTATGATTAAGACAGGCTTCATGTTGTGTGGGTATTAGTTGAGTGTTAGCTAATAGATATTCTAGTAGTTGTGTATGAATGCATTTTTCCAAGATTTTAGAAAGGGGAGACAGAATGGATTATATGGGCAATTTTCCATAGTTGACGGTGTTTTATTTTCTGTGATAGAGTGGTTTATTAGGATGACGACTGAGACTCAGATGGCATCAGCTGCTAGTTTCAGGTATTCTGCTGGTAGCTTATCTGCAGCTAATGTAGTTGGCTTGCATTTTTTTGAGAGAGATGTTATTATTTATAAGGTTTAAAATGGATTCAGTAAAGTATTTATTGAACTGGGTTGGACTATCATCTTTGGTATTGGACAAGCTTGGGGGTGGAGTGGTGGTTTGCCCTGGATGAAGTATTTTATTTATGGTGGACCAAAACCTTTGGGGATTTTTTTATGCTTTATTTGGATGTTATTATAGTAGTCTTTTTTTGTCTTGCCTGGTTTGTTTTTTGGCTGAAGCTCTAGGTATTTTTGATGGTTTACAGTGGTTTTCTCTTTGGGCCATTTCTTCCAGGCTTTATCTCTTTCATTTAGTAGAGATCTGGTGAACTTAGTAAGCCAGGGAGTATAGATGGGTTTTATCTGTAATGTTCGGGAGGGAGGCTAGTTTATTTAGGATGCTGATAAAAGTGGTGTTAAAGATGCTGATAAAAGTGGTGTTAAAGTATTGTACAGCTTCATCTAGAGGGAGGTAGCTAACTGGGTTCCAATTACAATTTCTAAGTAAGGTAGTAAATTCTTAAGCATCAATGTTTTTGGTATCACGGATTTGATGGTATTTTGGGATTTTGGAAGGGTTTATTAGTTGCCTGAGAAGAAAAGTAGGGAGGTGATCACTGAGACTGTCAGGTAGACAGCCTGATATTAGTGCAGTATTGGGATGGCTAGTTAAGATCCAGTCTAGTACTTACTGTTTGTTTTTTATCATTTCTAGTAGGGGTTTTGATTAGTTGTGAGTAGCCATGGAGGTTAATATAGCTTGTAGTGGTAGATGCGTTACAGGCATTCCAATCTATGTAAAATTCCCCTGCTATGATAGTTTCCTGAGGGAGGGTGATGGAAGCCCACTGTAATATATTTCCAGTGTAGGGATATTCTAGCCAGGTGGGACGTAAATACCTATAATATTTAGATGCTTGTTTGGGTTAAGATAGAGTTTGGTTAGTATTCTGCATTTTGGAAATTGGGGGTATCTGTGTTCAGGAGGTGTAGAGAAAGGCTATTTTTAAACAGGATGGTACTCCTCTGGCTCTTTTTTCTTGTTTATCTTTTCTATGTATATTGTAACCAGGGGTTGCTATTTCATTGTCACTAATATCTGTTTTTAGCCAGGTTTTGGTTAACAGGACAATGTCAGGATGGTAGAGAGTTAGGGTAGCATGAAGATCATGTATTTTATTAAGGATACTTCTAAGATTGTTGTTTAGTATTAGGAGGTCTGAACTTTTCCTGTTGAGATAGGGTGGGGAGTTGAATTGACAGTTAGGGTTGGATGAGGGAATTGTGGGTCTAGAGTTGGGATGAATATCTTCACTATGTAGTACTGTTGTTGATATTAGATGCAGCATTTTTATTAGTTTATATATGGTTTTATCATATTGTATTCAATATGTGGATGACTCCACTTTAGTATGCTCCGACATTTCACCTACAGAGTTGCAGATTCTATACCAAAATACTTTTAACACAGTTGAAAATTGGCTCCTTAACTGTCATCCCATGTTAAATCCTAATAAAACCAAACTGCTGCTTTTCTCCCACATTCACAGGTCTGCCCCTATAACCTTTGCATTAAAATCCAACAATGACATCATTATTTTCCCCAGATTCCTCAACCAAACTGTTAGGAGTTATAATAAATAATAACCTTAAGTTTGATCTGCATATCAATAGAACTATTAAAACAGATAAAAAACTTGGCTCACTATATAGGATCAAACCTTCCTAATGCTATTAGCCAGAACTGTAATTGGTCGTACACATCTACTCTCCACATTAATCTATGCTTCCCCTCTATTTACAAATATATCTGCAAAACTGACCTTAATAAACTTTCTTGCATCTACAACCACATTGCTAGATTTGCTACCGGTGCAGCCTACAGAACTCATCACTGTCATGACATGAATCTACTAGGATGGCTTGAACTGCCTAACCTACTTCAGGTTAACCAACTAATAGTTGCACACAAGATCCTGTACCAACCAGATAATACACCAGTACTTAAAAACCTTATCACTACCTACAGTAACCTTAGTGCACTTCGTTCATCTGAAAGACTACTAGTTCAAACTCTCAAATCCAACAACACAGCCGGTAAATCTATATTTGCTAACTCTGTTAGCTGAGTGGAGAGGTAGGATAGTGGATTTTGCTAGTGAGATTGGGGTAGTGTTGTAAATAGAGTGGGCTATTGGAATGGAGGGGTATAGTTTGTGTGGTGGTTGTGTCAGTGTGGGGGCATGTATATGGGGATGGGTACTAGAGATATTGTGAGGGGATGTATGATGTGTAAGTAAAGTTCTACATAGTATTACAGCAAAGTGTATAATTAGCATATTTGTATAGTGTGGTGGTATGGGTTGTAGAGATATACAGTGGTTGAGTGTGATGGAGTTCCTACTAGGTGTGGAACTAGATTAGGGATGTTTGGATTGGTTAATTGAAATGAGGGTGTGGCTTGTTTAAAATGGGTTGTGCCTGCTATCTAACTTTGCAAGAACTAATAAAACAATCTCCAGTGGCCATATTTGGCTACGTAAGAGGGAAAATACATAAGCTAAGGACTATGCCACATGTAAGTATTTTCAGGGAGAAATTTGGTAGGAGAAGCCCAATTAGAAGAGTGTAGACAAAGCAAGGGAGAAGAGCTATTGCAGATAACACCAAAAATGCAGAAATGCTCCTGAATGACCACAAAAAATAAAAAACAGACTGGAAGATGCATGAAAAACAAGAGTGAAATCCACACAATGTTAGCATAATAAAATTTTTAATCCATGCTTTCATAACTAAACTTCTTCAGAATAAAATGTACATACTCAACATCACTTTTAAAAACAGTTTTGAAATACTTCACCACCAATAGACTCATTTTTCCACTTAAACAATTACACAATTAATCAATAAAATTTCTGAACTCATGAAGTTATTTCCTTATATAGACTCTACGGTCTTTCAAAAAACATTTAATGTTAACAGCATCATTTATACCATTTTTTTTGTCTAAATTAAGTCTAATCTGCCATAAAGCCTCCCTTTGTTCAAGATTTGTGTTGAAATTGCCACCCCTGAAGTCATGACTTCCTTGTTCCAGCACAGAAAACACACATTTATTATATGTAGGACAGATGGTAGTATGCTTATAAAAAGCATTTGTCTTGTCTTGTTTTCTAATGTTATAGTAATGTTCTTTTATTCTAGTGCATAGGGCTCTTGTAGTCATACCAATGTAGAATGCACTGCAATGTGCACACATACCAATGTACACAGCTCCTTTACTCTTACAATTAAAATGTCCTGGAACTCTCAAAGTGTAAGGTAGATGTTCTAAATTAACTAAGGGACCTTCAGAAATATACGAGGTAAAGACGGTGGTAAATTTCAACATACATTCTGCTGAACAAGGTAAAAGCTTTGAGGCTGTTTCCAAAATTAAGACATGGTGACATAGCTTCAGTACTGAGCACTAAATTGGATCCTTTTTCATCCTCTGAAAAATCTATTAACAGTATAGAACTGAATACTTACAGAGACATGTGTAACAATTTGGGAAGACTATTAAAAAATACAAGAGCCTAGACTTGGAAAAGAAATACTTTTCACATTGTATAGAGTTGGGCATGCTCCCTAAGGGGCTGAGATTTTTAAATGCCCAAACAGAGTTCACAGCTCCGATTAATTTTTTTGTTACACTAAAAGACTTCTTTAATAATGCTGGTCTTAAGTTTCTGAAGTTGCTTATAGACAATAACAGTAAAATCATGACCGGGCTAAGAGAAGAGATCGGTAAAATAGATGAAATCTTGCTTAAGGTCTATCATAGCAAGATTGGTGAAAGGGTTGAGTATTATACACTCATCTCTGAATTACAGAAACATGAAGAGGTTATAATCAGTCATAAAAACCACAGGCGAGATGCTGCTGTGTATGAAAATGACACAGCATATGTTGATTTTTGTGTGTTTAATAAACGCACAAACCAGGATAAATTTAAAGTACAAAATAATAAGACCAAATGTTTCCCCTTTAAGAAACACCAATGAAGTCCACGCCCCTAGAATCAAGACCCTTCAAGCTACATCTGATGTCAGAACTTTAAATAGGGAAGAACCAGTGTTTCTGTAACAGATATTGTGGAAGCAGGAGCTTCTAGCATTGGCAATGAACTGTTTGTTAACAACTCTGCAATAACCAACGATGAAAATGATTGTGGGGCTAGAACCAAGACCTTTTTAGCCTAGGAGAAGGAGGGCAGGAGCCAGAGAATGTGCACATTAAGGAGAACAGAACGAACAGTGTCAAATCTTCCACGGACAATTAAATAGGTATTTTGTACCTGTAAACAATGTTAAAAACTTGTCTACTTTTAGTTTAAATGAAAAACATTTAAAAGTTTTAAATTTGGGCTTAAATTTTGTACCCTCAAGGAGGGCAAACATAGCAAATACTGTGTTAAGCCTTAAAAAATATACTAGTTCTTTAAACTTGAATTATGTATTTAAAAATATTGTTAGTAACAGCACTAAATATGTAAAGCCTTCATGCTACAACCCTACTTTACTGCATACTATCAAAGTTTTTGAATCAGCCTGTGAAAGTGAAATAAGGAATGCTATGGGGGAGGGGGCCAAGAAAAGAAAAATGTATCACAACGTATCCAAGGAAGAAAAGAAAGCTCTGAAAGAAATACAGGAGAATGGCAACATAAGAGTAATGAAAAGTGACAAGAGGGGCACTTTAGCCTTAATGAACCAAGAGGAATATGTTACCCATATAGAGAAAATGTTAGGTAACTCTTTAGAATACAGACTAACAGACATGGTGGAAGTAGCTAAGAGCTACAGATGTGTTTACTCTTTTTGTTTGGGAGTTTAATGAACAGTAATTTAGAGAAGGACCTTTATGACTTTTGTCATATAGAAACTAGGTTCCTTCTTTGGAATTTCAAAAACACATAAAAGTAAAACTTGTTCAGCATTCAGTCCCATTGTATCTGCCCCAAATTATATCACAGAAGGTATTTTCTTACTAGTGGACTCTAAGTTAAATCCTGTTGTTCAAAAAATGAATTCATACTTGAAAGTCTCATGGGACTTTTTAAACAGTATTAGGGAACATATTTTAGCATCAGCTTTTGATCCCGCCACACAAATGATGTTTAGTCTTGATGCTGTATCTCTTTTCACTTGTATCCACCATTTTGAAGGAGTGGAACACGTTAGAGAATATTTAAATACATTTTCCACATTTAATAATTCTGAAAGCAATTTTTATTGTGAATTAATAGATCTTCTTCTTCTTCTTCTTTCGGCTTTTCCCGGTTAGGGGTCGCCACAGCGGATCACCTGTCCACTCATGATTGGCAGTGGAGTTGTACAGTGTCAAGTTGCCAGCCCGGCACCCAACCTTCCACAGAAGGCACAAACACACACGCACTCAAACCTAGGGCCAATTTAGAGTGTCCAATCCACCTGCTGCATGTCTTTGGGATGTGGGAGGAAACTGGAGCACCCGGAGGAAACCCACGCAACCACAGGGAGGACATGCAGACTCCGCACAGAAGGCACCCCAGCCAAGGATTGAACCAGAGAACCTCTTGCTGTGAGGTGACAATGCTAACCACTGCACCACCATGGCCACCCGAATTAATAGATGTTCTACTAAACAATAATTTTGTATTTAACAAGAAAATATATAAACTAATTTGGGGGTAGCTATGGGGTCCCCTGAAGCGCCATCCTTTGCGAACATTGTGATGGGTCACTGGGTGTACTGTGTTAGAACCACTAGTCATGGAATACCAGATTATATTTTTAAGAGATTTCTTAATGACTTGTTTTTTGTCTTGGTGGGGGATGTACAAAAAGTACAAAGTTTTGTTGACACCCTTAATTCCAGGTCTGGATATTTAAACTGTGTCCTGGGGGATGTGGGACTAAATGTCCATGTTTTGGATGTGATTCTGGAATGGGATGTTAAGCTTTATAAGTTAGTAAGTAGGATTTTAAGGAAAGAAACTTTCATCAACAGTTACTTGCATTATACTAGCATGCACCCTCGCTATATGAAGAATAACATTCCAGAAGGACAGGCCATAAGACAGCTAGCCAAATGATAAGTGAAATGGGTGACTTTTTAAGGGAAATAGAATTTATTATTACCTTGTTTGTTGAAAGAGGGTATAGTAAGACCCTGTTAAAAGAGCAGGCTGAATATGGTATACAGAACATGGACAGGCTATTTCCAGCTATCCTTGAGTGTGGGTTTTCCAGCACTAACACAAAATAGAACCAAAACAGGAATACATCAGATGCTGGTAACTATTTCTGTTTGGACATGACAGTAGGCAATGGTATTATCAGAAATATTGTTTCTGACAACTGGAAAATGCTAGAGGGGAATAAAGATTTACAATCTATTGTAGGGACCCAACCGAGGTTTGTATATAAAAATCAAAACAATTTGAGAGAAAGAAAGTGGGATATTGTCCCAATAGTACACAGAAAAAAATGGGTCATGTACAAGTGTGGGAAATGTAACACATGCAGATATATTTCTGAAGGTCCCTTAGTTAATTTAGAACATCTACCTTACACTTTGACAGTTCCAGGACATTTTAATTGTAAGAGTAAAGGAGCTGTGTACATTGGTATGTGTGCACATTGCAGTGCATTCTACATTGGTATGACTACAAGAGCCCTATGCACTAGAATAAAAGAAAATTACTATAACATTAGAAAACAAGACAAGACAAATGCTTTTTATAAGCATACTACCATCTGTCCTACATATAATAAATTTTTGTTTTCTGTGCTGGAACAAGGAAGTCACGACTTCAGGGGTGGCAATTTCAAAACAAATCTTGAACAAAGGGAGGCTTTATGGCAGATTAGACTTAATTCAAACAAAAAAAACTGGTATAAATGATGCTGTCAACATTAAATGTTTTTTGAAAGACCATAGAGTCTATATAAGGAAATAACTTCCTGAGTTCAGAAATTTTATTGATTAATTGTATAATTGTTTAAGTGGAAAAATGAGTCTATTGGTGGCGAAGTATTTCAAAACTGTTTTTAAAAGTGATGTTGAGTATGTACATTTTATTCTGAAGACGTTTGGTTACGAAAGTGTGGATTAAAAGTTTTATTATGCTAACATCATGTGGATTTCACTTTTTCCTGCATCTTCCAGTTTATTGTAGATAACAGTTACAGCTGGGGAGCAGTATGTACAGTTTGCTAGAGTCATTCATTACTTCAAATAAAGCCAGAGCAATGAATAAAAGTTAAGATAATGGTTTAAGGAAGGGGGTAAAAACTAACACAAATAAGGGTGGTCAGAGGTCCCAGGCAGCGTGCTCACTACAAATTTTCACAGGTGCGTAATTCTTTTTACAGGTACATCCATTGGCTAGTTGCAGCTTCTGAGAGGGGAAGTATCCTGCGCTGAGTGTGGAGAGTCCAGGCTTTGTGTGCAACATGGCTGTACCTCAGGTAGCCTGTTTAACCAGTGCTAGAGGTGTGGGTTACTGGTGAGGAAAGAAAAATAGAAGAAGTTAGCTACATTGCATGGGGGTTGGTGACCGATCCAAACAGGTCAGAAAAAATTCCATTCAAAAATGAGCATTCACTCAACACAACACTATGTACTTTATATATTTAGTGTACACATCAGTCCATATTGTAAAAGAGAGCCTCCAACTTGAACTATTGTTATGAGAGGCAACAGGGCTAACTAGGGTTTTATATATACAAGATACACTTACTGCCTTAGCAGTTCAACTGACTATCCTAACACAGTCAAGCAAGCTAAGTTCAAAGAGTTTAAAATCATCAGGAGCAGTAGGTTACAACAAAGGACCACCCATAACAACAATATATACATGGTGACATCCATCTAAAGATATAACAACAGTGAAATCTGTAATAGTGCATACTAGACTTCAATAGTTTAGAATGACAACAACATAGTATACTCCTCTATATTGCTATGTTTGCAGATAAAAACTTACATACAGTCAGCCACAAATTGTAAAATGCACTAAAAATAAGCATATACATTAAACAAAGTAATAAATACTGTACAGAACAGGGATGTGTTTTTAGTATGACATACAGATATATGCATGATTTTACATTTAGAATTAATGATATACTACTAAATAATGTTTAGAAAGGATGACAAAGGTCTGAGATTGTAACCAGATTTCATAGTGTAAGCTTTTTGAAAATATTGTATATAGTAATGCAGAGCGGGGCAATTAAGTGAACATGGTGATTAAAAATAAATAAGTGAGTAGAGAAGCAGAAGGTAGAGGAATTGTTGGCTTGGCAAAGGAATGAAATAACTTTTATTAAGCTGAAGGGTAAGAAAATAATGTATTTTATAGAGCTCTGTAACATAATTTGAATTTGCAATAGATATTTTTTGTTTGAGATTGGTTAGGAAATATTTATGAAAGAATAAATGTAGCTGAGATATAGAATTTGCATGCTGGAGAAGACATCTGTAGTAATTAAGGTACATTGGGTCTAAACAGAATAATTTGAAAGAAGTTTTGGGCTGAAGCCACTGTTTAAGAAAGTAAAAGAGGTTATAAGCCTTATGAAAGAAAACATATAGTAGGTACAGTACTGAAAGAGTAGAATAAGATATGAAGTTATAGGACTTAAAATGTTAGGAACATTAAGAGATTCCAAAATTTGGTACTAAAGAAAGTACAATATACCTGGAGATATGAAATGTGATTAATAACAGAAGATATACTCAGCTTGTAGTGGTTCCTGCTGATTTTCATAATCTAGAAAACAGTAAGTCTGGAGCTGTAAATAAATTATATAGCTGTAGAGGACTAAATATAAAGAAATTAGGAAATAATGTGCTTCAGAGATGTTACTGGGTTTAATTTCTAAGGTATAAAAAGTTGGTTTAAATATTACTGCAAGAAAATAGATTTGGGGCATGAGTAGGATGGTGAGCAGTTAACAGCACTGTATTTTTGCTGTGCTTCATTTTAAAATCTCTCACAGGATTTTTATAGAAAAATTCAAAGAAAAAAAATCCAAAATATGATGGATATATAATTAAACAACTTCTGACAAAAATCTACAAAAAAAATAATAAGTTTGAAACTTTTTTCATCACTTTTTTTCTGTCAAGAAAAACTTAAAAACGAATTGCCTCAGAATGAGTTACTCTAAACCCAGTGTACAGGACAATACAATGAAGAAAGACATTCAGTCTATACTCAGCAAAGTCAATGATCTTTGTATAAAGATGGATAAATTGGAAAGCAAAATAGACAACATTAAGGAGGAATGTAAAAAACAGGTAAAAATGCAAAGTGAAGCTCTTAAACAACAACCTTCATAAATTTTAAATATAGAAGACACAAGGACTGATTTTAGCTGGATGAACGATTGAGAGTAGGAATAATACTGAACTGAGTAATCTATTTTGGAAAAAAATATATAAGATCTAGAAAACAGCTCCAGAAAGAACAACATTAGTATTTATGACATCCCTGAGAAAGAGGAAGGAGACAGTATGATTCAAATTCTAAATACCTGGCTGCCAAACACATTGA
>NC_056735.1:836604557-836622057 GCF_019279795.1 Protopterus annectens
GTGGAACACCGGTCACCCATGTTGGTGATGACCAGGTCTAGGATATTGCTGCCCCTGGTGGTGGTGTGGATAAGTTGATCCAAGGCATTGGAATTGATAATTTCCAGAAAACTTTGAGCAAAAGAGTTGGTACATGAGTAGTTTTCCCAGTTAATGGTAGAGTAATTGAAATCACCCATTATTAGAGTGTTGGTTTGTACCTTAATATTTTCCAGTGTATCAAGAAAAGAGGAGTGGGAATCCTGGGGCATACTGGGAGGTCTGTAGCAAGCTACAATCTGGATTGCGGTTTTGCCCAGAGTTAGTTGAACTTGGATAATCTCGGATGCATTATGCTGAGCTACTAGCTTGGAGGTGTGGATATCCTTAATGAATATGGACACGCCTCCACCTTTAGTGTTTTGGTCCAGGTTTGGTGGCCGAAAGTGCTCCTTGGAGCTTTGAACCAGGTCTCTGTCACTGCCCAGATGTCAATGTTCTCCATTTTAAGGAGTGCCTCGAGTGAGTGCATTTTGAGGTTTAGACTTCTAGCATTCAGTAGCATTACCCTCAGATTTTGCTTGCTTGTACCTGTTACGGTGGTGAATTTGTCATTTGAACCTTGCCTAAAAAAGGCACTATAGGAGTGGCAAGAGCCTTTGCCAGTATCCGGAAGCCCAAGGGCGACATGTGCAGGCCATCTCTGGCAAAGCAGCGTGGTCTGTCGATCATGTCATCCCAGGCAGACAGATACTGGATTCCCTTAGAATGACACCAGAAGCATAGCCAATTGCTAAAGTCAATCATTTTGTCCTTGTACTGCGGTGTCATTCTGGGTGATGGCAGGATGCTACTCAGGGCTAGGGTCATACCGGCCTGGGCTACAAGATCGGAGAACTCCTCCGTGTCTCTTTTCATGTAGTCCAGGGAGATACATCTCAGATCATTCACACCAACATGGACAATGACACAGTCATATTTGTACTTGTTGTGGAGTGACCTGAGTGCGTGCATTATGTGGCTGATCCTGACATCTGGCAGGCAGCTGACAGTAACCTTTTCCTTGTTTAGCCTGGTGAGTGGAACATCAGTCTGCCTGACTATAGAGTCACCTATGACTAGAGTGTTGGGTACGTTATGCCTTATGGGCTGTAGTTGAGTGGCACACGAGTATGTGGGCTATGTGTCATTTGGGTTGTGTTGGGGGGTGGAGGTTACTTGTATTTCTGCTTTGGAAGTCTCTGTTGTTTGGGCAGATTTGTACTGAGAGCCTCCACCAATGTAGGTAGGTGTTTTGTGCTTCTGTGTGTGTGTTTTGATGGTGTAGGTTTTGAGGGACTATGTGATGACTGTGGTGTGGTGCAAGTGTTTACCTTCTCCTCTTGACTGTCTAGGCCAGTCTTTGGTGAAGAGAGCTTTGCTTGCAGTTTGGCTATATAAGTGCATCTCTCACAGGTCATAGTGTTGGGTGGTAGGGGGAGAGGGTTGGCTGTGTACATGAGGCAATTGCTGCATTGTCCCAAGATGCCCAGATTCATCAGGTAGACAGGAGAAAACACTGGAAGCTGACCTTTAGACATGCCGGAATAGGTGCTTATTTATTAAGTAATAAAACTGTTTTCCTCTAGACAAGTGAGGAAAGTTGAGTGCTGTAGTAATTTGTAACTTATTTAGTGTTTACAATGAGTTCTGAACAAGTGCTGAGCTCATAGAAACGGATGAGTGCTAAAACTAAAGAGCTGGCTAGTTGCAAGGGAAATTTTGAAGAACAGACTTTATGGCGCAAGGAATAGTTTGAAGAACAGACTTTATGGTGCTAGGAATAGTTTAACCCCAGTTAACTGGCGGGGGGACTTAGGAGCTCCCAAACAGTCCTGGACACAGCAAATCCATATCTGGACAAGACCTGCCACAGGAAAGGGGTGGAAGAAAGCTTAGAATTTTTTTTCTTTCCAGTAAAGTGGAAATGGAGAAAGCTGGAACAGAAGTTAATTCAACGTTAAGAATCTGAGTGGGTTGGCCTTCACAAATGTTCTCTATTAGACTGAGTGAACTAATGACACTAGACTGGGAGGAGTGTCACAGATCAAATATACAGTATGGGCGGGCAACTGCAAAGCCACCAAGTATAAGAACACACAACACTAGGGAGGGTGAGTGGGAAACATTACAGTTCCTAGCTGTAGCCACTAAATGCAAGTTTTAAACAGATCAAGGAGCAGACTCGAGAATGCTTTTAACTGTAAACAGACAATTATCAAAAATGCACAGAAAAGCTTGGATAGAGCACTCAGGAACAGAAAATACAACTCTCAGTATGAAAAAGCAGTTTACAGTTAAGTAATGTTAAAACAATATAAAACAGTACATAAATGCAGTGAAACCATTAAAAAGATCTATAACAGTACAAAATGTAGTAGATCAACTGTATAGCACAATTATAGGCATTTCTGAAGTGCAGTTCAGTGAAATAAGTTTAAGAAATAACTTATCCTGCTCTTAGAATCTTGAGGAATTTCCACTTATGAAATGCAATCCAGTGCCTAAGCAATACAAGCAGAACCTTTATGAAACACAGGGTTTATAAAGCAGTAAGAATGTTTGAGTTGGAAGATCAGATTACTACTCAGCCCTGCTATTACCCAATCACTCGTACTACAGAAGGTCAGGAGGCCTTGTTACTCTCAATAATAATGAAGACAATCAGCAGAAAATGGCTGCCAGAAACACAGGAAACTCAAACAAAATTACCAGCCTAGACAACAGGCCTCTATCAAGATTATGCCACCTGAGCAGAACACAGAAACCTCACTTTAAAAGCATAGAAAAAACAGCCACAAAGAGAAAATACAAGTCTCAGTATGAAAAAGCAGTTTACAATTTAGTAATTAAATAAAAAATGCAATTATAGTAATGCACACTATTACAGTTCCTAGCTGTAGCCATGAAATGAAAGTTTTAAAGAGATCAAGGAGCAGACTCGCAAATGCTTTTAATTGTAAACAGACAATTATCAAAAATGCACAGAAAAGCTCGGATAGAGCACTCACAAACAGAAAATACAACTCGCAGTATGAAAAAGCATTTTACAGTTAAGTAATGTTTAAACAGTATAAAACAGTACATAAATGCAGTGAAACAATAAAAAAAGCTTTATAATGGTGCAGAGTGTAGTAGATCAACTGTACAGCACAATTATAAGCATTTCAGAAGTGCAGTTCAGTGAAATAAGTGTAAGAAATAATTTATCCTGCTCTTGGAATCTTAAGGAATTTCCACTTATGCAATGCAATCCAGAGCCTGAGCAATTCACTAGAACATATAATTAGTTCCACGAGGCCTACTTGAAACTATTTCAAATGTAAATTAATCACAGTACGAGTACACTATTAATCAATAAGAAATTAAAAAAAATATATACAAAACATATCATGATTTCAGTTGGAGTAACACTCAAATTAAATATATTGGTATCATCATCATGTCTAGTGGTAAAGAAATGATACAAGTGAATTTTCAACAGGTTAGCAATAAAATTATACGTTTAGTTACAAGTTAGATTAAATTTTTCTTTACTATGGAAGAACACAATGTTAATTAAGCTGGTAATTCTCTCTAAAATATTTGTTATGGAATAATTATCATTGTCTCTACAAAAATATTAATGCAAATATTAATAACATTCTACTTAAGTTGCTTTGGCATCCCAGTAAATCAAGAGTCACTTTTAATTGGCATGCAAAAAGTTGTGAAAATCATGGTATAAGATTCCCTGATATTCAGTTCTATGCTACTTCAACTATTGTAAAAATGATTGCATTGTGTATAAATTCATCATAGGAATCAAAATGGAAACTAATACATCAGACAAAATTATCTAAAAACAACAAACATATTACTACCTGTCATAAGCAAACAGTTCCTAATAGTTTTGACTGAGTACAAAAAGATCATTGTTTAAATGGAAAGAATTATTCTGATCAAATTCCCCATATAAATTATATTCTTTCTTCCTTCCAGAAGCCAGATTCAGTAGAGCCTACACAGTCCATTAACACTGTGTGCATGGCATACTGTTTTAGATTCAGTAAATGGCATACTGATTTAGATTCAGTAAATGTCTCTACAGAGTGTGTAGAGCTGCGCAAACAAAGTAAACACTGCGGGCTAATCAACTAATCCTAGATGGAGGAGATATTCAGCAAGTTATAAAACAACCATGGAGACTCAGTGCTGGTTTTCCCTGTGAAATCCAAAACCTATTGGAATACAGTCACTGAAAGGAGTCTACACAGAAACAATGTTAGGGGCTGCTGGTACTTTAATTCATGTTTATGTGCAACAGGCTGATGTCTATGCTGCTACACTGCTGCTAATAGCTCAAGGTCAAGAAGATGAAGAGTTTTCAGACCCCATTTAACTTATAACCTACATGATGAGAAAATTGTAGAAAGCTACAGGGTGGACAGAGCCACACTACAGGAACATTGCAACCTCTGTCATCCTCAACTCAGAGCCACGGAAAGCCAAGGGGAACCCATCTGAAACAAAGGTATGTTTAGCACTTTGAATTGTAGCTACAGGTACCTTTTAAAGACTGACAGAAGACATGCTGGGGCTGTCACAGGCATCAGCATCCAGGATCCTCCATCAATTCCTAAATGCTATGCTCCAACATCACAGTGACCACATATATTTTCCCCTTACTCCTGAGGATATGGACACAAATATGCAGGAGTTCTACCCTGTAGCACACTACTCTGAAGTACTGGATGCCATAAGCTGTACACATATAGAAATTAAGGCAACATCCAAGGAACAGGGAAGGTTCTACTTAAATAGAAAGGGCTTCCATGCTATTCATTTCCAAGTCATGTGTAATGCCAAATGAATCATCTTAAAAGTGTTTGCTGGCAAACCTAGCAGTTACCACAACTCACATGTCTGGCACACCTCTCAATTGTATCAGATGTTTGCTAGGGGGATATCCCATGGGGATATTTACTGGGAGATGCAGGTTATGCAGTGGAACCATGGCTGAAGACACCCATCAGCAATTCACACACACTTGCAGAAGAACACCATTATGAGGTATACACACAAACCAGAAATATCACAGAGTGTGTGTTTCGGCTGCTGAAGTCATATTTCTGATGCCTAGATACATCTGGGGGAGCCTTGCAGTACAATCCATAGGCATGTACTGAAATATTCACAATATGTACCATGCTGTACAACATCACCCTGAGAAAACAGCTTCAGCAGGGTCAGCAAGGGGAAGGACCACACATCCTACCACCAATGGCAAGGTCATCACAGCCACATGCAGATGAGTCAGAGGGGGAACCAGCAGCTGTTGTGGGTGTAGGCAGACATAGGTGTGTTCAGTATGCCCTCACATTGGCTAAGAGATAATGCATAGCACACCCACTCACCACCTAAGGGCCTAAAACCTTCCTCCTGTGCACATAGATATATTAACATTGATGTCAAGCAACCCTCACAACCTTTACCTCCACATGCACTGGTTGTGTACTGCTTGCATCAGACATAATCAGCCCTGAACTAAAACTGTTGCAACTACTGCATTTACAAGGTAAGTACTGAACCTGGAGTGTATTGTGTAATAATATGAATGAGTGGCATATCCATGCATTTCATTACTTGGTAGTGTAAGCAAGTAAAAGGTGGGAGATTTGTACAGAAATGACCTGAATATGTGACAGAAGAGACTTATTTGATTTATATGTGTCCATTACTAAGTAGTATGCCTCAGGCATCAAAGATTCACACAATCATACCTCTCAAAAGTAGGGATGGTCACTACATGCCCTCAGTTTAGCACCATACATATGTACTGAAAAATCATTACAAAAAAGTTAGAAAGTAATGATACACATTGCAGTTTCAGACTTCACAACCCTCACAAGATCATTCACAATAAAATTGGGAAATTTTGAGGCTCTCAACTGTCTAACTCTATAAGACCAATACAAGTCAAAGGTACAATTACCAGTTCAACATCATAAATGCAGATATACTAAGCACTAAGTCAGCCATACACCCTGAGCAGCAGACACAAAGCTTATGTATCCCTGAATCCAAAAGATACAAAACAGGGATATGGCACAGTTATCATCACTTGCAGAGGGTGTTGTGCGAGGGGGTAGGAAGCCTAGGTTGACATAAAAAGTTGGTCAGTGTGTGTGAGTAAGAAAGAGAAGCAGGGAGACATTTGAATAAACCAACAAATGGCCACTGAGACAAAATGAGTTTTAAGCTGCACAGCTGAACTATGTAACTGTTGATTGTGTGTCTGTAGGGGTCCTCCAGGTGAAAATGGCGTGTGAGTGCCAAGCTCTGTGCTAGCTCTATGTCTTGGTATGTTGGACCATTGTGAGCCATGCATGGTAGAGGTGGCAGTTCATCATTGTTGTTCCCAACCATGGGAACTGGATCTGTCAGACATCGCGCTGGCACATCCATTCCCATGGTCAGATGCTCTGCTGCTACTTGAGTCTGACTGATGTCTTCTGGATGAACTCCCTTCACAAAGATGACCAGGACCATGACCTCATGGTCTGCCACATCTGGGTGTGGACAGCTCATCCACTGACAAAGCAGTAGAAGTACTGCCACTAACAAGCCTGATTGGGCATGGCCACATTGGTTAAAGACATGATGTGGCTGACCTATGACCATGAGGATGCAGTTCCCTGTCTATCAGACATTCCATCTCAAACATTGCTCATTCCATGACAGACATCCCTCATTCCAACATGACATTCATCTAATTCATTGAATTGGCAATATGGTGGTGGCAGTCACACATGTCAGCCTGTGCCACATATATATATAACACTAAGCATTTCTCTGGAGCACCTACAGAATGTCCTGTGCCTCCAAGACAGCCATAAACATACTTTGAGTGGCACAGAAAGAGACACCTTGATCAGGTGGTGGATGGATAGGAGGTCTCCTCCAAGTACCCTTAACAACCATCCTGCATGGCACCTTGCCCACACTTTAGCTACAGTGAGAGTCAATAGGCACTGAATCTGCAGTAACCACACTTCCCTGATCAATTACCTTGCTTTCAACCTATCAAATATCCGAAGGCTCACTGGAATGGGTAGGCATAGGCCTACTGCCTGTGTCTGATGGAATTTCAGTGGATGGCTGTAAATCAATCTCAGTGTCAGATTCAACCTCTGCACCCCCCCCCCAACTCTGCCTCTGTTTGGTCACCATCATCCACAGAGTCTGCTGATACACTGATATCAGGTGGTAGAAGTCTCACACTTCCACTGTCAGGATCACCTGAGATAATAAGTAATAAACACAGGAACAATTAAAACCTAAACTACTATACTCTAATATATGCTAACAAAACAACAGTGCTGCCACTCTTACACAGAACAGCAATGCACACAGCAGTTTTAACATCAACATTACACTAAAATATTTCTTTAAATTGTTCATCAGTAGTGGCATAAAATATTTGGCTTACCATCTGCATATGAGGATATCTTCTGCAAGCCAGATGGCCCTGGAAGAAGTTAAGCAAAAGGTAAGGGCATCATCACAATTAACAATAACACTGGGTATCACTTTTACCTCTTTATATGTCCATTAACTATACTTTCAACAAGAACTTGGATGACAACACCACCCTAAGCCGTTTAATCAGAATGTGTTAACTGTAGCAAACTTCAACCCTCCCCCCCAAAAAAAATCTTCTGAAACAGAAGTAATGTATTGATTTAAATTGTTTTACTATACAACAGTATTCAACATTTGAGAAACCAAAGCCTACCTGGAAGCTCCTCCTGGGACATGCTTGCTGTCCCTGAAACAGTAGCATCAATGTCAAGGACATGCTGTTCTGCACTTTCCTGGGAGCTCTCTGGATCCCTGACAGTGGTCAGGAACTCTTCATTTGGTGCTACTGGTGGCTCTGTAGCAGCCCACCAGTATCCAATCACATCCCATGCTAGCTCCTTCATGCAAATGTGATCATGTTAGTGGCCCTATGGTGCACCTGCTCTTATGTCCTGCTGTGGCTAACCATGGCATTAATATCATTCACAATCTTCCACCAAATCTTCAGTCTGTATAACATATCTCCCTGGGACATTTCAATCAGGAAGGCACAACGTTGCCTAAAAGGATTGATGATAACTTGGTTTTCAGCATCGGTGAAGGGTAGTCTTCAATGACTGAGAAGTCTGAGTGGCATAGTCCTAGGTGTCCTAAAAGACAACAGAAGGATAATAAACATAAGTATTAGGTAATTACAAAATAACTGTTCCCAGGTAAAACAGAAAAGGTAGCACCTCAGTTACTCATTGGAGAAACATAAAACAGTGTAGAGTTTTGAAATATGAACAACAGGCTGGATGCAAAAATAGGAGAGTAACAATAGCAACATATCCTTGTTTCAGCCATAACAGAAATGCAGCTTTGCTCAACAGTTCCCCCAAAAGAATAGGTAAATGATACGTTTTGCTATCAAATCATATTTGACATGCTAAAGTGCTATCAGATGAACTGTCCCTAATTTATCACAGAACATTGTATTTTCAGGTATTACCAATCATGTATACTTCTGAAATGTCTTCATAAACATGGCCATGGCATCAGTACACTTCTAACTAATGCATACAGATAAAAGTGTAAAAGCCTTGGCTTCAGATTTTTCTTAATTACATTCCAGCATATGCAGTATGTAGCTGACAAAATGCAAGCATACCTTCTCAAGTTCAGTAATCCTCTGTAGAGATATATCCCAATGTAATAGCCTCTGTTCTGTGTTCTCTAGATAAACAAGGCTCCTCTCCTTCAGTTTTCTTAGCTAAACAGTTGCCCTTTTATATGGTGTAGATTCAGGGCTGTAAGCACTGTGAAGATGCAAATCAGTTGTGAACTGATTAGAATTGCTGACTCCCAAATACTTGGCTCCATGTATAAAATGCAAACATAGTGCAGGCACTTTCCCGTTGTTTGTTTTTGATGGATTGCAACTGTGAATGATTACTGGTTGGGAGAAGAAAAAACACAATAGAACTGCAGGTTGCCCTAAAATCCAGTGGGTTTGTCAGCTGTATATGACATTATTTCCATTTAATATCATTACACATTTTAAGGCCAATGATATAGAATGGCATACAGACTGCATGTCTCAGATTACTGGTCAGATAAGAGAAGAATAAATCAAAAGGTGATCCAACAAAGTATTAGTTTAAGGGTGTGCACACTTATGCAACCAGCTTATTGAATGCTTTTAATTTTTTTTATATTTTCCCCTAACAGGTTTGTTGTTTTTCAATTGAATTGTATAGGTTATAGGTCACATTAAAGGTGGGAAATGTTTTGAAATTATTTATTGTGGTCTCATTTTTTTATATCACAAAAACCTGGCATTTTAACAGAGGTGTGTACACTTTTTATATCCACTGTACCTGTCCCTCCAACAAATTAAATTTATGTTCTAAAAGATACTGAGATCCCTAGAGCAGTTGTTCATGTTACTACATGCAATATAAACTGCTGTTTAAGACTTTTTTCCTTCTGAACCAATTTTGTCATTAGCAGGGCCACTAGAAAATCACAGAAAATGTAATCAAAAAGTACAGAAATGTTTTGAAAACATAGAAAGAAAATGGCAGGCTTCAATACCCAACCTTCCTGGACACTACCCACTAATAGTTTGTTTAAATACATGCTACAATTTCTCTTAATCACATAGTTTGTTTTAATACATGTTTTGACTTCTATTAATCACTCTGGTTACTAGACAGATATGCTGCCACGTGTAGGCACTTTCATTTTGAGGTTTCTGTAGACTAAGCTTTACACAGTAGTTCTCTATGGCCTGAAAGCATCACAGGCAGTGAAACACATGCATATTAGACATTTATTGAGATACTCCACCTTGAAAACATCATGATAGAAACCTAATTACCCAAGCCAAAAGAACATAAATTACAAAACACTGGAATGATGGTGCGTCCTTCATGAAAATGGTCTCTAGCAAAGGTGTTAATGAATGTTTCTTTAAATTAAGTATGCAATTAAGTGACTTTAACTTGCATGGAATCACTGAATTCAATTCATTTGAACATATTCAAGATTTTAAACAACCAAGTAAATCAAACTTCTCATATATTAATTACAATAAAGCATTACTAGCAGGGAAACTCAGCCATAGAGAGAAAAAAATGTAGTCAATGCCTTGTCCATGTGAATGGTGACATTTTTATGTCTTTTCACACTTGATGATTAATTTTCTTTGTCTTTAATTTTTTTTCTGACTGAATTTTAACTCTGGATACATGTGGTCAAGCTTTGCTACATAGCATGAATAATGAACCAGAGGCATACCTCTGAACCTCTGAGCATTAAAAATTATAGCACTATTCTCTAAAATATCATAATAAAAAGCCAAAAAGAGGAGCACTTTTATTTTATTTATTTATTTATTTAGTTAGTAGTTTTTTGCAATATATTTTTGTATTAGACATCATATAATATGATAAGGAATCTTTGTATAGATTTATTTCAGTTATTTCAGTTATTTAATACAATATATACCCTTGAATAGATATATCTTTATGAAGAAATTCAGGAAACTTATGGGGAGCAAGCCTAAATCTGAGCTAAAGAACTTCAAAGCACTACTTAAATCATATCAGTTAAGAGGCATGCCAGGAAGAATAGAATAAATGTGTTGATGATGACTTATTAGTCTTTCCTTAACATATACGTTATGGTTGTTAAACTTTAGATGTGTTTTTTTCAAGATTTACTTGAATATATAACCAGTCTGAACCTTTTAATAAAAAATAATGTCATATAAATAATTAAAAAAATGCAGACTCAGGGTAGACAGCAGGATGAAAGTTACAAAAACTGTCAATTTTCCATTGGCTTCGGCCATTAGACAGGCATTTGCCAGTGGAAGAGCAGTCTTTTATTTCCAGCTTTAGGATGTGTCACCATGGTAATGTGGATGCATACCCTCTCAAAATTTTAGTTATGTACTGTCCTATATTCTTTTTCTTGCATGTTTTAAACCTCCCAACTTGTTGACCATCAGCTCCATTCAATGTCTCAACCCATTCTTTCCCTAAAATGTGGTCACTGACTGAAGTGAGAGTAAACCTGACAGAGCTATCATTCAGACAGGCAAGATGGTTGTTTACATCAGGGTCATCAGTGAACTAATAGCCTTCCTGCAACTAATTCTCCAAACAAACTGTCCAGAATTGCATCCCAAAGCACCTTCAGGCAAGGACAGATATCACCATTGGTGCTCTCCCTGCCACTTCCTCCCCCCAAATGATGTCACTTTTCCTAGCCTGTTCATAGGCTGCTGCAGAAATCCACCATTTTTATAGATAGTGAGAGCATTTCTAATGAGCCATACTCCCCACCAACAGTAGCTTATGTGAGCACCCACATCACTGGAAGGGATGATTGCTATGACTTCTTCCAGCACATGCATGCTTCCATACAGGCACTAATTGTTGCCCTAATTTGATGCACAGGTTCCTAGGCTCCTAGGTATATACTAGAATAATGACCACTAGAGCCCTTATAAGCATAGCCATGCAACCCAAATGCGACTCATAAATTTGATTTATGGGGTGATTTACTGACTGCCTCTGTCCATCAGAGACCTAAGAACCAGACCTATTACCCATCCATTGGGGAAAGCTGTACTTAAATCAGGTTAGGGAGGAACTCCACTTTCGCATGGATGGGGAACCTATTCCAGAGAATGGGTATTTTCTGAGAAATATACCTGTTTGTCCAACATGTCCTATTTATGCTGCAAGCAAAATGTAGGACTTTTGATCTAGTAGTCCTGATGCTGTTTGTTTTGTGGATGTACAAAAGATTTATCTAACCAGGGTCCAAGGATGACTTGTACATCAGGCAAAGATCACCATTCAGTGGTCTGTATGATAGAGAGTAAAGAGACAAAGCTTTCAGGTGGTCAGCATAACATTTTGTTTATTCCCTGTATTGTTCTTGTAAAGAACCTTTTTTGGATATTCCAGTTGCTATGTGTGTCTGATCAGGTACATACCAAAGGAGGCATTATACTCTATGATGCATCTGATGGGGGCTGAATACAGTGGAACAATGACATCTCTAGACCCAGATGCCATGCTCTTACTTATGAACTGAGCAACATAGAAGGCTTTTATTACTGTTTTGGACACATGCTTGCCAAAGTTTAGGTTACTATCTAAATGTATCCCAGAACCTCAACAAGGTGAGTCAACTTTTAGGGGTGTTTTATTGATGACATAGTTACCCGGGGTGGCTGACTTCACAAAAGCTACTATAATACATTTCGTGGCTCTGAGTTTTAAGCCATGGCATCAGGAATTTGTCTGTGTTAGATGTTTCTGAGGGGTGTTCTTGCCATGGGGGACTCTGTGACTGCTCTCAGTTTGCAATCATGTGCGAACTTTGACATTAACATTGACTTACAAAAAGTAGATGGCAAAAAAGAAGCATGCCCATCCAGATCCCCGAGGACTCCACTGGTGACCAACATCTTTGTGGAAGTGGTATCAATGATCCTAACCTCTTGGGACCTCTCCATGAGTCAGCAAACTATCCAGCATGTAATAAAGAGATTTATGCTTAGTTCCATAAGTTTGTTGACAATGTTCAAGAGGGGTGTTATATCAAATGCTTTAGCCAGGTCTAGGTAGGCAGTATGCACCACTTTCTACTCCTCCATTGCCTTGGTGACATTTTCAAAGAAGCTCACCAGGTTCAGTAAGCATGACATTCCTTTGACAAAGCCAACTTGGGATGGATCCAGTGTCTGGAGGTTTCCTATGTCCTTGTTGATAATTTCCATGATGATTCTTTCCATGGCTTTGCAAATAATACTGATCACACTAATTGGTCTGTAGTTTCCAGAATCTGTTGAATGTCCTCTATTATGAAGGGGGTGACTATCACAGTGCTCCATTTTTGTGGCACAAAGCCTGATTCAAGACTATAGTTAAATACTGACTCCAGGAGTCCTGATAACTATTTTTTAGACTGTATAGGAGGAATCACAGAATGCTATTGGGGGTCCAGTGGGTCTGTGTTCTTGGCTTTAACAAGTGCTGTCAGTACATGCTCCCTAGTTGTAGTAGGAGGGATTATGTTTGAGCGTATTTCATGGGAGATGGCTGGGGATGAGATGAGGTAAATCTGGAACTGAATTTTTCCACTAACAGGTTCACTGTATCACCAGGCTTGGTGTATGTGGCACCATTAACCACCAGTCCAGCACATTGCTGTGTGCTTCGTGACCCAGCTCAAGAAGACTTTATGGTTATATTTCTCCAGCAAGGCTATTTTAACTTCAGAGTAGGCTTTGTTTGATCTAATTAGCACTGTTTAGTTTAATGAGAGAGGTTTTATCTTTATGGGAATTATCCCTCCAGATCCTGTTTAATATGGGATGCCACCAGGCCAGTTTGTTTCTGGGGCTAGTTCTTGGCTTACTCCTGGTAGGTACAGCAGCTTTTACGTAGACATTAATATGGCTGTGCAGAGTTTCTGAGGGCAGTTCCACATAGGCTGCTGTGTTATCAGAGTTTGGAGGGGCGCTGAAGTTTGACAAGCCATCACTTAATGAAAGGTAGCATGTCTTGGAATAGTTTCTAACTGTTACTTGTTTTACTAGGGTGAAAGAGTTGATTTTGATTTTAATGGAGACAGCTTTATGGTTGGACCTTATCAGGGAATATGAGACACTGAGGGGTGCAGTGTTCTCCCATATTTGTGAGTATGAGGTCCAGTATGTTGGAGCCTCTAGTGTGTGTGTTCACTATTTTGTCAAGGGTGTTTGTATTTACAGATTTGAGGCCATGCATGATTCCCAGCCTATAGAGGGGAAAATTAAAATCTATCATGAGAAGGATGCTAGTTTGGATGGTAAGTGTCTGCTGTAGATCCAAGTATTCATTGTGAGCTTCTTGGGACACGAATAGTGCTCTACAGCTGGCTAGGATATAGTACAGGATTTTGTCTGTCTGTGATGGTTTGCAGATGAAAGAACTCCAGCATGTCATTCTATTGGAGCAACCTAGAGGTACACTTGTTATTGATGTATATTAACACACCTTCACCTTTAGCTCTTGTCTGTGCAGCTACTGGTCTAAAAGTGTGGAAGACACTAAAACCTTGCACTGTCTGGGTACTCTGTCTCTTTAAACCATGTCCCAGTAACTGCACTTATATCTATGTACTCAAGTGTGAGAAGGGCTTGGAGGGTGTGTGGTTTTTAATACAGGTTCCTGGCAGTGAGCAGTAACACTTTGAGGTACAGTTGAGTTGATTTTGCCATGTCGGTAGGATTGTCAATTTGGCATTGCCTAAAAAATTTGTGAATTGGAGTACTGCATTAAATGCAGATGTGAGGTGTCATTGTAATAATGTTGTAAAATCCACAGATAAACACAAGTGCCCCATACAGTATATGTACACATGAATCAGGGATGCAAATCAAAGGTATAATGTGTAATGAATGATAAATCCATAGAGTGTCCAAATCCACCACCTTCCCAAGAACCATTTTACATTTCTGTCTAAATTAGTGCGAGGGTAAGTCGGAGTAAGCACTATTAAGCAGTAGTAAGTGGAAGTAAGCATATTTAAGCAGTAGTAAGCTGGTTTAAGCCCGCTTGTGTGGGGGTAAGCAATGCGCACACATGTTAAGCAATATTGAAGCTAATGCTCTGTAAGCATATTTAACTGGAGGTTAGCATGGCTTACCTTCACGCAAACCCATTTACAATTGCTTAAAAGTGCCTTAATCATTCTGTATGCAACAGCCACTGTTCTGCCCAGAAACAAGATAAACAGCCCTTGCATGTCTTAAACCCAGGACCCTGTACACTATAGTCACAGTAGTTAACCAGTAAGCCATCACAGCAGTACATACAATTGAGGTATCACCAAACAAATCCTCACTATAGGAATATTAAACTTAACATGTGAAAGGAATCTATATACAGTTTTATGTTGTATAACCTACTACGTAACATAAATATGTGAACTGGAGTGCTGCTTATCCAGCCTATGCTGTCCAGATGTGAGGTGTCATTGTAATAGTGTTGAAATCCCCTAATAAACACAAGGACCCCATACAGTGTACATACACATGAATCACGGATACCAAACACATATATAACATGTAATGAATAATAAATCAATGCCAAACAGCAGATAGTATGCAAATTAAAAATTAAGCAACGCTAAGCTTTGCACAGCCCTGCTTACTAGGTGTAAGCAATGTGTAGGCCAGCTAAATAAGTTTGCCTACTGGTATACACCTTTAAGCAATGTCACCCTTAGGTAAGCAGGTTTGCCCATAGCTTAGCATTTTCAAAACTATCCAATCATGGCAAAGTGCAGGACATAGGCCCTATTTAAAGCCAACAGGTGGAAATACATCTCATAACTGGTTGCAGCTTCCTCCTGTAGGCACTATGACTGTTGTGGGAGAGGGAGTGTGCTTTCAGGTGCAGCGCTGGTGCATCCAGGAGTCCAAAGTCATGGCAGGACTCCTTGTTAAAGACCATGACCAGAGACTGCTGCAGGGCCAATACCAGGGATCCCAATATAAAGCAGAAGCCTGGGACCATCTTGCCCATGACCTCACCAGTGCCACTGGCATACCTCAAACTGGTGAGCAGGTCAGGCATCACTATGCCGACCTGAAGCAGAGAAAGAGGGAGCTCTCGGATCAGTGGATCCAAGAGGCTAGGCGGACGTGGGATGTCCCAACCGTGTGCAAGTATCAGTCCACTACCTGTTTAATAATTGCCAGCTCATGTATATTATGGATAGGTGTGGCTAAACATTCCTGTTATGTCTTTGACAGTGGCAGACCAGCAGGCTGTGAACCAGGAAGCCCATGCTTGTAGATTGCAGAGGTTGTGTCGCGAGGCAGGTTAGTAATACTCTTGCATGTACTGTCATAAGAAATAAATCTAAAAGTAGTAGAAAAGTAATTGGCAGTATAAAACCTGTATTGTTTAAGGCATGTACTGAATACACCAGACAATATGGCAGGAAGATTCTCATATAGGTTGCATGTAAATAAAAGGTTAACAGCCTGATAATAAAGGTCTAACTGCTCGACTGCCTGTGTTTACTCTGGCATCATATGGTAATATAGTGTTGCAATCTCTTAATAGTACTGTTGTATTAAGCACTGTTACCCACACTGTGCTACATAAATAAAATGTGTAGGAACGTGTGCATATGACTGTTATAATCACAAGAGGTCATATTGTACAACTGAGAGAGACTTAGAAAACAGTGAAAAGGTAGACAACATAATCCAAATAGCACACTCAACTGAGACGTGAACTGTTGTATTTTTAGCACATACAGCCATGGCTTGAATCCTGGGAGTGGTAGTAAGCTGTATGCAGAATCATACTCCACAACTGTACAGATAGGTCCAGAATGTCCAGTTAATTGGCCCATATCCTCTGCCTGTCACCCTGTCCCCCTGGCAAATCAGTGGGATGATCCCAGATGTTTAGGCAGCAAATAATGACATACAACTGATTGTCAGACATCTATAAGAACAAGCCTGTCACTCTAACAACTCCCCAAAATGTTATGAGAGGAATAAGCAAAGTATGTCCCAACTCCACCCCCATGATGTGAAGCTGTGACCAGAGTGTGTGCAGTAACAGTGTGAGACGTATGTGCATAAAAATAATGTGGAATCTGGTAATATGTGTGGCTACATTCAGGTAGTGCTAACAAACATTCCCTCCACAGGTCTGTCAGATACGAAAACTGTACCTAGAAATAAAAGATTGAAATCCTGGACTTTACTCTGGTATTGTATGGCATTGTTAGTGTTGCAGTTGCTCTGAATAATAAGGTATTACTCATCGCTCTCATCCACACTGTGCTACATAATAACTGTCTAGGAAACCCTGTATAAGAGTGTTGTAATTATAAGGTCAGATTGTAAAACCACAGGAGACTTATAAACAGAAATCAGAGAAGAGATACACAGCAATATCTATATAGCACACTCAACTGTGATATACACTGTTCTATTTTTAGCAGACACAGTCATGGTTTGAATCCTGGGAGTGGTAGTAAGCTATATGCAGAATCATACCCCACAAGTGTACAGAGTTGTCCAGAATGTCCAGTTAAGTGGCCCATATCTGCTGGCTGTTACCCCATCCCCCTGGCATATCGGCATGCTAATCTATGACATGTAGGCAACATTTAATGCCATATAACTGACTGTCAGGTCTGTACATATTTGGAAAATGTTTATGAAAACAAACCTGTCATTGTACAACTCACCAAAGGTTTATGAGGGCAATAGTCAAAATATGTACTGGTTTCACCTGTATGTTGTCATGACATGCCCAGAGTGTGCGCAATAAGAGATGGACAGGTATGTGCATAACATCAACCTGGAATCTGGGACTATGTGTAGAAACAGTTGGGTAGTGTT
>NC_056735.1:836627057-836632470 GCF_019279795.1 Protopterus annectens
AGAGAGAGAGAGAGAGGGAGACTGAAAGCCAAAGCCAAAAAAAAAAAAAAAAAAACACACACAAAAAAAAACATCCATCCTGCAAACTATCCAGAACAGACATCACTCCCACAACAGGTATGTGAAGTATATATGTATGTAACTGAATAATAATGGGATAGATGATGTGGAATGATTTATATGTGCCATCAGGTGTTGTAATGATGTCCAGCTGAACAACTGCTATGGACAATAGTGTATGTCCCTGTGGGTAGTGGGACATACCCATCAACTGTGCAGATCAACACTGACTGACAAGATGTAAGCCATCATAATGTGTGTTGTGTAATGCAAAACATGTATTTTAGCATGGCCAATAGCTGGTGGTGGAAGTAGTGGCATAGGTTCATACTAGGCTATCTGCCCGAGGGCATTTACTTGTGGGTTCCAGAGCCCACCACTTGCAGGACATTCAAGTTAACATGTAATGTAGCATGCAGAAATGCCATAGGTGTGTAATAGGCTTACCTGCAATCTGTCCCTATATATACCCTCCTAATGTTAGGCTGTGTCCACATGTGCCACCTGTCTGTGTTTCAGCAAGGCAGAACAGTGCAGCTGTGCAGGAAGGAGAGTTAGAGAGTGTGTACCTGATGTCTGAATGCACCCTCTATATATATATATATATATATATATATATATATATATATATATATATATATATATATAGATCCACTTCGAAATGCCAGAATGCGGACAGCCATTATGGCCGACAACCATATGACCGACAATCAGAATCTTGATATTTCGAGTACATCCATAGAAAGGAAAATAAAATTTCCTTTAAACTGCTCTGCCCCCCACCCCCCCGATAACTTTAATATACTAACTCCGAGATTGCATTACAGTGCAGGAATGGAAATCTTTCCATTCCACACTATAGTGAGAAGCCAGTTTCACATTGTTGGTATTCTGAATGTCGGCCATATGGTTGTCGGTCATGTGGCTGTCGGCATTCTGGAATTTCTGCATTGTGAATGGGACCTATATATATATATATATATATATATATATATATATATATATATATATATATATATATATATATATACGTATGTTTACATATATACAAATGCACACACACATATGTATATAAATGCATGTCCCCTAGTTTTGCATTACAGTGCTGCATGCTATGTGGGAGTGAACATCACACATCAATACACACACACACACACACACACACACACACACACACACACACACACATATATATATATATATATATATATATATATATATATATATATATATATAGCAGTAAGTGTGTGCAACATGGATGGTTATGCCACATGTGAACCCCATGGTGGGACCACATTGCCCTTGTTTGTGAAGGTGGTATTGGGAATCTGGGGAAGGATAGCAGGTCTATTTGTGGAGGTGGGTTGGGTGAAAGATAGAGAAGACAGCCTACAGGGGTGGTAGATGACACATGTGGTGGGTAAACACCCTGGATAGGGAGTGTCGTCTGCAATGTGGAAGTCCCATGATCCCCCATATGGAAACAGTGGGAACAAGTCCCCCACCCATTGCCAGTCACAGCATCAGCTTCATGACCCTGAAGATACCTGGGCTGGAGGCTGAGCATGAGGAGCATGTGCACCCTGTGAGTGTGTACTGAGGGCCTCAAGGTGCTGTAGCACATCCCCAAGTCACTGTGGAGCTCCCTGGATCTGACCTTGGGTGATAGGATCATGTCTGTGTGTGCTCCCGGGGGGACACACCATCCCCTGAGGTGGTTTCACCTGCAGGTAATGCAGGGCCATTAGATGAGGAGGCCCTGGGGTGGGTCCCACATGTGATGCGGCCCGGTAACATGGCCAGATGAGGTAGGAGAGGTGGTTCTGCTGGCAACTGTTCCCTAAACATGCTATTGTGTCACTGTTATAGAACATATGTGGGTAGTAATAATCCACACATTCCACGATCATGTCCAACAGCATGCATAGATATCCCCAATAACACAAAACAGATGTGCAGCAATCACATAGCAAACAGACCACATGCATATATGGAACCATAGTGGCCCTTACAATGGCGTGCAGGTGACATTGTCTGTAACAGGCTAGGAGTGTCCCCACAGGGAACATGGCTACAAACACATAGCACAAAGTGAGGTACAATACGATATATGTCCCAATGGTATGTCTTCTGTAGCCATACCTATTGAGTTGTGTGATCAGATTATTGCTGCAGATATGGTGGGGGAGAAATAGAGATGTGTATTAAGAACTATGATAACCTTGCTGTATGAGTTGCTCAGACCTGTTTCCATCTTTATGTCTTTCAGAGAAGATGTCAAGTGAGAGGCTTACAGTTTATACAGTGGATGAGAATGAGGTCATCATCACACACCTGGTGCAGCACTACCAGGTATTGTTTGGCAAAACAGCCCATGAGCAACAGGAGCAAAATGCCCTGAGGCATGATCTTGTCCACAGGGTAAAAGATGTCGGTCTGCATAACTGCAGTTATGAGCAGGTCCAGCATCATTGCACTGTCCAACTTCTCAATGCCTGTTGGAGTGCTGCTACAGTCAGGGGGGATCACCTCACAACAAGGGAGGATCATGCTGTCAATCCCCCCGACACATGTTGAGGAGCTCCTTGCCAGCCTCGGGGCACCTGCCCACCCGCATACACAACTCGCGGAGAGTATAGTGCAGGTGGGTGCTACCCACACACCGGCAGAGGACCAAGCAGGTAAGGCCACAGGGCACATCAGTAGACCACTGTTGCATATCCATCCACATCTGTATAGTTAGATCATGCATATGTGAGATGACTTTATATATATATATATATATATATATATATATATATATATATATATATAGTCTGTTGCTGCATAGTAGTATTAAACAGATGTGCATAAGCTGTATTATTGTGGGCTTGTACTGTTGATGTACTGTATTGCTGCACCAACTCTGTACCAATGCCACAGCTGTGGCTACTGTCATCACATCTCTCACACACTTATATAGGTCCCTCTGGTATACCTCCAGGGCAGCAGCATGTAGCTGCTGAGTATGTTTTTTGTTCAGGTTTGCCAATACACCAATCATGTTATGGCTATGCACACATTTAACCCACCTACCCATAATGCATGCAATGCATGTTCACTTATTGTTGCTTTTAGCTGCACTGCATCACATCATCACAGTGATCACCATGATGGTGTATCTGAAGGGTATGTCAGACTCCTACAATATAACATCCTGTCATTGCAAAATGTGTGCACAGAGATGAACATAATGGTGGGAAAAATGACCTACAGTAGGGACGTGTAAAACATCCCCCTTATACAGTGCTACAACAGTGTATATACCAGTATTACAATGGCAACTGTTACAGATCTACACTATGGCATATCATAATACTGCAGTCCACAACCCTTCTAACCTGCAATGTGGTCCCAACATGAGCAATTAGTGTATAATATGGAATCGTAGGTTAGGGCAGCAAATATGGGGAATACATACCTTCACAGACACTGGAAGTATATGTGTGCACCCACTCCAGATAAAATATAGTGGAAGCAGCTGTTGAAGTACTGACTGCACACATTTGTCATGTAAATGCACCTTCCAGCAAATACATGTCCCCAATGTCACACCAAGTATTGGTCTGCTGTCCAAGATGTTTGGCCATCAAATTTGCACACTTACCTGCAACAGAGGCAGCCATGGTTTGCACACATCTTACATGATATGGCATGGGCCCCATACCCAACAGGTAGCACCCATGATCTGGACATGTAGCCATACCTCACCATTGCATATACCATGGCAAACAGTGCAGACAGTCATGTATGTGGCAGGGATGTATGGGACAGGAATGATGTAGGAAATAAACAGATGGCCATCCAAGACAGATAATGTCACATGTAGCAAACCGGTCATGCAGGCTGCCTAGTAACATGTCACAACACTGAGGGGGTTGCAGGAATGTCTAGCAAGTACTTGCTGTGTAGTACCCATGTCAGCAATTGCCTGTACTCTGCAAACGTGTGGCCTATGGGTTAGGGCAATCAGATGTGACAGATGTACACAGGAAACATCAGCCAGGCCTCTCTACAGGTAGCATATGCATAACAGAAGAGGTCCCCAAAAGGCATGCATTTCAATGTGTACTGGTGTACCAAGACCACACTGGAAACCAACAGACAGTATCACGTAAGATACATGTGCTGCACAACCAACACCTCACCCCACCTCAGGCCCACCATCCCCATCTGTACCATGCCGGTGCCAGTGTAACCTGTATGTTTGCCATTCATTAGCTGGGACTACGCTGTTACATGTGTTCAGTGTTTGGGACACTGCAAACTGACACACATGTGTAGGCCATAGTTGTCAAGCATTTCAAAAAATGCTGAAGGTGGGGAGGGGGTGTCATCATGAGAAACAGTGCACTGCAGCAGTGATACAAAGGATGTTATGAATGGCTGTATCTGTACACAGTCAGGGTCAGGAACTGTGGCAGATGAAACCCTGACTCCACAGCAATAGTGATGGCAGTGTGTGAACTCCAAGGGATGTGCACATGAGTTGACCTTGCAATCATGCAGAGTTGGGGGACATGTGTAGGGCAGACTGACCAGATACTGGCAAATGCAGATGGCCCATGCTAGTATACCCTTGCCAGGAATAGTGACTGCTGTAGTACACATAATAGTAGGTGCAACAAACCATCATAATAAGGGCGTTCACACATATGCACCCATGAAGTGTATGCATCTCACTCAGCATCAGCACAACTAACACATTTATTTGACACTGCATTTGATTGTACAGGACATATGTCACATATCAGGTTCATGTAATGTTAACATATGCAGTAATGTGGTCCCATGGCATATCAAGGAAGAGGAAGTCATATCAATAAGGGTGTGTACACTCCCCATAGTCATGGTAAGGTTTGATGGTTGTCAGTGTAATAGTGTCATATTGGTCATACATGCACCGCTGATGATGTCATCTGCAAATCAGACATCAAGCATTCACAAATGACATCTGTCCACATATCATCCCAGGTATGTGTTGGACAAACACATAGGGGCTGTGAGCAGCAGAGCAGACATAACTGACACAGTAAAACACATTCAGCAATGGTGTGTACACCTGTGAGGTATGGTGCACAGTACATGGCAGAGTGCTGAACAGGTGCACAGCAATACTGTGTACATGGGTGCAGTGTTTTCCAGGGAAGGGGACATTACCTACTAACACAACATATGCATCACATACATATATACTGTTGCTAGCATGAATTGACTATAGCTGCATTGCATGCTGTTGAGTACCATATGTTATGCATTTTGACAGATGGGTAATGGGAGGTCTGTGTGTAATATCTTCCATTTTCAAACCTCC
>NC_056735.1:836643978-836668978 GCF_019279795.1 Protopterus annectens
GCAGTACAGTTCTTTTTTTTTAATTTATTTTTTATGAGCATTCGAAATTTTAATGGTTCGATCATTAAAGGTCGACCTTTACTGACTCAAACCATTAAACTTTCTATGTTCTAATATAGACCCACTGTATTCACTATACAGTCATCTGGGTTACTATTGTGGGTGGCCAGTGCTGTGCAATGCTTGCCATGTATGTGTTCTATAGTCCATGACATGGATGGTGTCTGAGATGTGCACACATCCCCCATGCATGTTCTGTGACATGTGGAAGTGTTCCTGGGGTGTCTGGGGCATGTTGTGTACACAGATTGTTATCATCAGATGTGCCATTCCTGGCCTCATGTGGTGAGAACTGGCAATGGACACCAGGTTGACCCTGCACCTACATTGACAGCATGATACAGGTATTCCCTGGTGTCAGTGGCATCTGTCCATACAGGGCATGTGTATAAGGCATGGTATGTCCTTTGTGGGTTATATTTGCTAGCTTTACAGTTGTTGCAGGTGTCCAGTGGGGAACATAGTGAAAGAGCACTATATGCAATGATTTGCCTATTGTAGGGATGGGGCAGGTTGCCATGTCCTCTGTAGTCCACTGCAATCACACCATGGTTACTATCTGTGGGCAATATGCATGGAACTACCAACATAGTGGTTGTTGCCTAGATGAGTATGTTTGTGCATGAGACATGGGTGGACAGTGTTCTCTGGGTAATACACGGGGTGCCTATATTGTTTGCTAGGCCTTGATGTCACATGTAGGGATATGGATTGTCTACCCCAGCTTCTCTGCTGTTTGACATCTGTTTTCCTTGTAAGGTGGACATTGTGACATATAATAGGCCCACCATATAAGAAATTTACAAAACCCATTCCACAATGAGTCCAGTTGTTACATACTCACAGCTATCTCCACACAGGATACGAATGACAAACACACATACACCAAGTCTCACAGTTGCCATGTCGGGGATTAGAACTCCTATTTAACTAGTACATCACACTACAGCATTATGCAATTATAGCACACGCCATGGAGATTACGGGGCTAATTTTTTTCCCAAAGGTGTATTTCAAAGTGAATGACATCAGCAGGCTTGCCAAGGTAAGGAAATGGAAGTTTTAGTGACTGTGAATGGCCTGAAAAGCATTGTTCCCTACAGAGGCAAATGAACACACACACAAATGTTTACACTTGCCATGTCTGTAAATAGAACTCCTATCTAACTAGTGTATTACAGTACAGTGTTAAGCAGTTATAGGACGTGCCATGGGGATTACTGGGCTACATTTTCCACAAAGGTGTATTTCAAAGTCAATGACATCAGCAGACTTGCCAAAGTAGGGCAATGGAGGTTGTAGTGTAGTCTGTACTGGGTCTACTGAGAGATGACTACAGTGGGACAATGGCCTCCTTTTCCTGGATGTAAAGTCCTTTGTGGGAGATGTGCCACATAGGTGGGTTTCCTGACTGTTGTGTCAATGTGGTTATCAAAGGTGAGACCACTCTCCACCTGTTTCTCTAAGTCTGTTATCACACTTTAGGTGTTTAGTGTACTGCCACCTATGTGGTACTTCACAGGTACATGTCCCTTCCCAAAGTGGATAACTATATATTTCTTGGCATTAATCTTGAGGCCATGGCTCAGGCACCAAGCATGTCTTTCTGTAAGGTCCTTCTGTAGAATATCCACATCATGTGGGGATTCAATATTGGGTCCCAGTGTGCAGTCATCTGCGACCTTTGTTTGACAGAGTCCCTTACTGTTGGACTGTACTTCACAGCAGTAGATGCCAAACAAGGGCGGTGCCAGGACTGATGCCAAACAAGGGCGGTGCCAGGACTGAACCCTAAGGTACTCCAACTGTTACTTGTCTGGGGCTGGGGATGGTGTCACCTACATTTACAGTGTGGGTTCTGTCAGTACATCAGTTGGCAGCCCATCGGGTAACATAGGGATTAATGGCCAGCTTGATACATTTATCTATGATTCTAGACTGGGGGATGGTGTTGAAGGCCTTGGCGAGGTCCAGATAGGATGTGTGAACCACCTTACCCTTGTCCACAGCTCTGGAGATGGATTCACAGTTGTCATTCAGGTTGAGGTGACATAATTGGCACTTTACAAACCCAACCTGGTTAGGGTCCAGTGTTTTCAGGTTGCCAATGTCTTTGTTTTAATTTCCATGCTAATATATTCCATGGCCTTGCAGATCAGGCACATCATACTGCTGGGGCTGTAGTTCCCAGGATCCAAGATGGATCCCCCTTGTGGACTGGGATAACTGTAGCTGTGTGCCACACAGTGGGTACGAAGCCTGAGGTGTGGCTATGATTAGACATGGCACTTAGGTAAGGTGCCAGTTCAGTTTGTAGCTTATGTAGTACACAGCCTGGGATGTTGACTGGTCCCATAACTGCTGTTGTCATAGCTCTGGAGAGTGTGGTTTTTACCTATGTGGCTGTTATCAGAATCTGGCAGTCTTTTCATGTTGAGATGGGCCCTTTGGGGGTTGGGATGGGAGTGCAGTTGGCACTGAATCGATCTGCATGGATATTGGAAATATTCCTGTGAGCAATATATTTAATACCATCCTGTTGTAGCTCAGAGCTGTTCTCAGCATTGCCATTTAGATTTCTCACATAGCTATGGAACGGCTTGCAGTTGTCTTTGACATGTTTAATTCCCCCGTTTCTGCAACAGTTTCCTCCTTTTGTTGTACAGTATGTTTATGGCAGGGGCCACCACATTGGCTTCCTTTTCTTGGTGGAGAGCGTCTTGTTTCTATAGTGGATGGCACAATTCATGCATGAGTGGATGTGATTGTACAGTGCCTTCATGTATGATTCAGCAGTCATCCTTTCAGTTCCCATCTGCATGGATGTCATGACGCTGGTCACGTCTGACATGTGTAGCATGACGTTGGCTTTGGAGATGTGTGTTATGGAGGTTTCTTACTGGGGTGTGGGGGAGGGATGTCGATGTTAAGGGTGATTTTCTCATGGGCAGACCTGACCACCGATGGGGTGACTATAGCTGTGGAGCATTGATTTCCCAGGTTGGTAATGATCAGGTCTAGGATATTTGAGCCCCTGGAGGGACTATGGGTTACTTGATCCAGGGCATTGGGAATTATGACTTCCAAGAACTGTTGGGCACACGTGTTGGTACACAAGTAGTTTTCCAGTTAATGGCAGGGTAGTGAAAGTCACCCAGTATTAGGGTGTTTGCTTGTATCATAATATTTCACAGTAGGTTTCAAAAGCTGTAGTGGGTATCATAAGGCATGGTGGGGGATCTGTAGCAAACCATACAATTTGGAATGCAGTCTAACCTACTGTTAGTTGCACCGGGGGTATTTCAGACACATTCTGTTGGGCAAGTAGCCTGGTGGTGTGAATACCCATGGTGAATATGGATACTCCTCCACCTTTATTGTTTTGGTACTGGTTTGGTGGCCAACAGGTGTGGTGAGAGCTGTACCTGATATTGCAGGGTGCTCTCTGGAGCCTTGGATCAGGTCTCTGTTACTGCACAGTTATCAGTGTTCTCTATTTTTAGGTGTGCCTAGTGACTGTGAATGGCCAAAAAAACATTGATCCCTGCACCCAGTTGCCATTTCTGAGAATAGAGCTCCTACCTAACTAGTATATTACATTACAACATTATTCAGTTATAGCACATGCCACAGAGCTTACTGGGCTACTTTTTCCTCAAAGGTGTATTTCAAAGTGAATGACATCAGCAGCCCTGCCAAAGTACAGCAATGGATGTTGTAGCGACTGTGAATGGCCTCAAAAGCATTGATCTCTATGCTGACAAACACACAAGCTTTTACACTTGCCATGTCTGGGAATAGAACTCCTACTTAACTAGTATATTACACTACAGCAGTATGCAGTTGTAGGATGCGCTACACAAAGTACTGTACTATTAATTCCCCAAAGGTGTATTTCAAAGTGAATGACATCAGCAGGCTTGCCATACTAGGGCAATGGAAGTTGCAGTGAGTGTGACTGGCCTAAAAAGCATTGATCCCTACACAGACAAACACACAGTTGCCACATCTGGGATTAAAACTCCTACCTAACTAGTACATCACACTACAGCATTATGCAGTTATAGGATGCGCCACATAGATTATGGTTCTATTACTTCCCCAAATGTGTATTTCAAGGTGAAGACATCAGCGGGCTTACCATAGTAGAGCAATGGGGAGTGCAGTGTGTGTGCATGGACCATAACCCATTCATCTAGAGGCAGAGAACACTCAGGCACACACAGGTTTATATTCCACAGGTAAGTGTATACAACTGCTAGATGACTACTGACTTGTACAGTCATGTTGCACAGTTAACACAAGCACCACAGACACTAGTGCTGAGGGATACCAGAAGCAAATGCCTATGGTGATTGACATTTGCACATCATGCAGTTTTAGCCAATTGGATGTATGCTGGGTGGGACAGGCCTCATAATGGGAGGCTCTTTGTCACTGTCAATTACTTCCACACATACATGTATGTGGATTTTTGGCCTATTATAGTGTGTTGTCCTTGGATATATGTGTGTATTCCTATCCAAGGTGTGTGAAAAGCATGACTGGTGTGTACTGAGGAGTGTATGCACTAACATCTGTGACTGTCAGATATGTATGGTCCACTGTTGTTGCCAGACATGGGCTTCATTTCTGTTGCCAGACATGGGCAAAGTGTGTGAGCATGCGCAGTATGACCTTCTGTATTGAATGTGTGAATCCATTCCAGGTAGATTGTACTCCAGTGCAGGCTTTTGTGCTCTACACCTACAGCTAGCAACCTGTTTCTGTGGGATATCTGTAGATCTATTGACAGTATGGGGTCAAAATGGGCAACGGATAGTGGGTTACTGTAGGTAATTGTGTCTGTGTTTCTTCTGCTACATGGTCTTGGTGTTAGCAAAGATATTCAGACATATGTACTGTTTTACACTGTGATGTTTTATGTCATCAAGTACTGTCAGGTATACATATTTGCTTGCAGTGATGTCCTGGGGAACACAGGGTGAATGCAGCTGTATCCAGTATTGTGGTCAGCAGCCTACATATTCTTGCACAATCATACCAGTCTGGAGGGGAAGCTGCAGGCACTTGCTGCTGGGTCTGTGTAAATGGTTCAGCACTTTGGTACACTGGTGGCTGAGGATCCCATGCATTTACATCCATCAACGTGACAGTATGGCCATATCCTGCTGTGGCCATACCTCACAGCTGTACAGATTCACACAGGTTATCCAGAGGCAGGGGTCATATTTCTGGACATTACCCTTTCACATTGTGGTTTACAAGCAGGTTTGTAGCCACCCACTCTTGTGTTTGCAGCCAAGAATAGTATGTGCACACGGCTAAGTTTCAGACTTCACACACTCCATGCCGCCCATGCTCCTACCCCCCGTCTACTCTGTCTTCTTCCAAACATTATGCAAACTTTATCTGATATGTTCCCTATAATTATCACCTCATCCCAGCAGTAATTTGGTGTTGATCCACAGTTCATGCAGTAAGGCATGGTGGACATGTTACTGAGATTTGTCCACATTGCATTGCATTTGGGTTCTGTGGACTGTGTATGTTATTTGGGAGTCCATGACATAACATACATTGGCAGTACGGGTGAGACACAGGCCTTTGGCAGAGGACTGTAGGCCATTTGGTAGTGATGCAGGCCAGCTGTAGCAGGCCATTTCATTCTGTCACTCCTACACTATATTCCCATGGGGTGACAGGGTAGGTGTGCAAGGTGCTCATGCCAGTACTTTCTGTCATTACTGATCCAGTGGTGTGGATGCTGGCAGGGTGCTGCTTATAGCTAGGGACACACCTTTATGGAACACCTGTTCTGCATGCTGCATTCTTTAGTTATTGCCATACAGAGGTGTGGGTCATATTGTACTCATACCCAACAGCAGGGATAAGAACCGAAAAGTACCTGTGGCTGATGGTGGGGTGAGCTGGGCGCATGTGTGCTATGGACACTACTTGCATCTGACTCATAGATATGCATGGGGTATTCCACTTATGCTGGCTTGTGCAGGGACATCATCTGTTTCTCAATACTTCATACCTATGACCTTCGTGGTCTACCAGTGTTTGGCCAGACGATATTGGTATTCCCTACTACAAACCCAGATAATGTGCTGCTAACCTGTATGTACAATTCCAAGGGTGTGTCCATTTGACAGTTACATATTAAACATTGTCTGTCTGGGGTACTTCCCCCTGTGTACGGCTTGTATGTCTGGGCCCACATTCATGCCATGTCCATCTTTCAGATGGTGACACATATTACTTCCAAACATTTACTATGGCTTACTGCTGGAATGTGTTTTGCTAGGAAGCATTGATTTTGGCACTGCAGTTGTGAGAACTTAGCCCTGTCATTGGCAGCACTGGCCAATGGCCACCAGGACAAACCTCACCATGCGTACATAATGAACACTCTCACACAATATACGACACACACCAACCTAACAAACACAGCCCTGCATATTGTACACATGCTACAATCTATCCTGTTACCTTGGCCAGCTCAGGTAATCTGTGCTCCACTGTTATTATAGCTACACATACATGTTACTACATTTCTACATAGGATTGGGGGGGACACCTGACTGTTACTACATTTCTACATAGGATTGGGGGAGGCACGCCTGATTGTTACTACATTTCGATATAGGATTGGGGGGGCACACCTGACTGTTACTACATTTCTACATAGGATTTTGGGGACACACCTGACACTTGTACACATTTGCTATGACTGTACTGGTATTTCGGGTACTCCATTTCATTCTGTATTCTGACCTATCTTGTTGACTAGGGGCATATCAGTGTACTATAGGTCTTAAGTTTGATTGACCTACATTTCAGTTTCTGACTTCTTACTCTTCAGAACTAACATCCCACTGCCTGACCTGTTATAGTCTGCCTGTGTAGGTTTGGGGGGGATGTTCTCCATAGCCATCAATCAGAGGCCTTAGCACAGCCTTTGTTTGTGTTTGTCTACACCTGTCCTGCTGGCTGAGACTGTTGTTGGGTATGTGAGCCTCCCTAACTGGCATGTGTGTGTCCTATGGACATACATGTGGCCCAGCACATTTCCTGCAGTGAGTTTTGTCACCTTGTCTAGTACTGGCTACTATGTGACACCAGTATTTGTTACAGATCTCATGCTGCCACTATAGGTTTCTACTATCTGCTAGCATCCCATTCAGCCACCCAGTTCCCTTGCATGCTCACATCCATACCATAGATACAAGTAACAACACATACTACTTAATTCGTCAATTGATAGGGAAAGTGACTTACCTTGTGGCTGTGCCAGTATTGAGGATGGTGCTGGAGGGCTGACTATGTCGGATGCACATAGTACACTCCCTATACATGGTTAAGCACAGGTAGTGTCATGTTTGGCATCCCCTTTACTGTATGCGTGAGTCAGAGAGAGGTGTCATTCCCTGGGTTCCTACCGTGTCAGTGTATGTGCTATGCGTTGCCTCTTTGCCATGGCCTGGGTATACTGGGCATGCCTCCTTCTGCCTCCTGGGGCAGGCTCAGGTAGTTCTTCCTCCTAGTCACTCTGTGCCTGTGCAGGTCTTGGCAATGGTGGGGGGCTGTGTGGCCCTGTCCCGTGCTGTTCCTGCTGCATCTGTTTCTGCAGGATCATATTGTATAGCATGGCACATACGATGAAAATTTGGGTACATGCAGCTGGTGAGTACTGCAAGGCTCCACCGGATGTGTCCAGGTACCAGAACTGTGACTTGAGCATCCCAAACACACGCTCTATTATGATTCTGGTCTGTACGTGTGCCTCTTTATGGAATTCTTGTTCAGGTGTGTGTGCTTTTCTGATGGGTGTCATCAGCCATGGCTCCAGTGCATAAATTGCATCCCCCACTAGGTGGCCGTAAGGGATGTCCCCATTGGCAAATCTCTGGTACAGCTGCATCAGATGCCAGATATGGGAGTCATGATAGCTTCCAGGGCAGCCAGCACCCACATTCATTATAATGCCCTGGGCATCGCACATGACTTGGCAGTTGATGGAAGGGAAGCCCTTGCGGTTGATGCAGACCCTACCTTGCTCACTGGATGGTGCTTTGATGTGTATGTGCATGCAGTCTAGCATCTACTACCTCAGGGTATTCTGCTATTTGGTGGAAGAGATGCATATTGATGCCAGTGCCTCATGGCTGTTGTGGAAATATACATGCTCACTGGCATGTGCTGACATGGCATCCAGGAACTGGTGGAGTACCCTGGATGCTGATGCCTGTGAGATCCCCATGATATCCCCAGTTGGCCTTTGGAAGGTACCTGTGGCTAGTATTATTAGGCCTACACATACCTTGGTATACACTGGGATGGGTTCCCCTCTGTTGGTTCTGCATGTGAGGTGTGGCCGGCACAGCTCAACAATTTGCTGTAGAAGGTCCCTGTCAAACCTATAGTGCTCCACTATCTCCAGCTCTAGTAGCCCCTGGTAGGTTACACTGGGTCTATACACTCTTCTTCTACTCACTGTGGGTTGGTAATCAGCATTCTCATCCTCACCACCCTCAGCCTCTTCCACATGTTGATTTATGATAGCTGATGCAGCCCCTATCATTTTGTTGCTTTTGTTTGGTAAAATTTCCCCGCTTTTGTACACTGGTGGTGTAGAGTTTGTGGGAAAAAACAGAGGTAAAGGTGTTTGCATAGTTTATAGTGGTGTGCTGGGCTGTGATGCTGCCTGTGTAATTGGCTGATTCTGATACATTTCACCTGCCAGCTATGCTAGTTCTCCTTGATTAGCTTCCTTCTGCTGTTTTCCCTTCCCATTGCCTTCCTGTTTAAGCCCAGGGGGGACTCCATGTAAACACAGTGCTCAGATATGCATGGAGCTGCTATTTCCTGGTTTACTTTTTTCCTTTAAAACATGGTGTGCGGCATGGTAACCCATTTAGGCAAAATAAAGAGTGCTAGGCAGCCTCAGACACACCCCTTTGCTTAGCTCTGCTAAGATCAGGGCAAACCCGAGCCACAGGGCTCCAATAAGCTTACATTATGCCTGACACACCTCTCTATGATGTCAGCTAGCTCTTAGGCTTGCACCATGTTCTTCCTGCACCAACACGGTTGGGTGCAAGCTACCCATGAGGGGGGATCTAGGATTCAGTATCATTCCCATCATTTGCATAACATTGCCTGCTAATGCCTAGTTACAAGTCTGACACTGAACCTTCCCCATTAACAACCACTATTCACTGGCCATGTTGTCTTCTGCCTGCCATTGAGTATAATGGCAAAATAGTGATTTTGGATAGAATGGTTATTTCAAGTTTTGTTTTTTATTTTTGGCCGGATCCCATTTGTGCACTACTGCCCTACGCTTAAACAGCCAAAATCGGCTAAAAAAAATATTTTTTTTTTTTGCAGCTGTTTTCCATGCCACTGGCCATATATTTGGCCATTGGCATGGTTTCCACATTATATACACCCTTTATTTGGTGCTGTCATGGCTCCATTTTGTAGTTTGCAGAAATGTACTCTGTTACTAACCGAGTACATTTCTGCAGACTATACTAGTCCTGCACGGCCGACTGCCCACTTCTTGGATAGCAAATTCACCTCATTTGCATGGTTTTCACCTGCAAATGGGGTAATTTGCATACAGGAGCTGTGTCCATACAGGAATCATGCAGAAGCGCTCGTGCACATCCTGGGAGCTTATTCCTGGATCGCACAGCGGCCATATTGCCTCCAGCAGCTCCTGCACTATTCCTGCACTCTGTGGAGAGCTTTCTAAATCTTGGGGATAGTCTGAGTGCTCCAGAATCACTCTCTTCATATAGTCCAGGGAGGTATGTCTCAGGTCATTTAAACCTAGATGGTCTATGACAGAGTCATACTGGCACCTCTGGTGTAATGACTTCAGTACGTCCTTGATTTGTCAGATTCTGGTTCCAGATAAGCAATTAACCTTTACATTCTCCTTGTTCAGCCTGGTTAAAGGGGTATCAGTATATCTTACAAAGCAGTCCCCTATGATGAGAGTTATGGGAAGTATGTTTGCTTACCTTAAGGTCTTAGTGTTTGGGGATCAACAACAATTCCTGGTCATAACAATTTTCAGAGCTGGGTAAGGCTCCATTTGCATGATGGTGATTGAGCAGAACCATCTCTTCCTCCCTTAACCACAGGTGAGCCAATATCAATCCCTCACTCCCTTCCCCCAGCCCTCAGCCTTCCTGTCCCAGAGCTGTTTCGTCAACTTGAGTTTCTGGAACATATTATCCCCAGGATTCACGAATGGCCAATTTCCTTGCAGGAACAGTGTAGGAGCTCCTGCACAGAAAATGGCCACTGAGTGATCCAGGAAAATGCTGTTTTCACGTGCATTAGCAGCCCTACACTGTTCCTGCATGGAAAGATATGCGGGATGCAAATCGCCTCATTTGCTGGTAAAAACCATGCAAATGAGGTGATTTTGTGATCCATGAAGCTGGCCGGACTCCGTGCAGGAACAGTGTCAGAGCAGAAATGTATTCAGTTAGTAACTGAATACATTTCTGCATCTGAACAAACAGAGGCAGGACAGCTTGTGGAAAGCATGTATTACAGTCAGACACACATGCCAATGGCCATATATAAGGCCACTGGCATTAATAAAAGTTTATTTTTTTTTTAATTAAACTTTTTTTTTTTGGCTGATCACGACTGTTTAAGCTTAGGGCAGCAGTGCGCAAACGGGATTGTGTTGAAAATAAAAAAAAAAATGAGAAAAATCAATTTTAAGTTAATTCTGCATTTTGCCATTATAGTCAATGGCATGCAGAATGTAAACAATACCAGGGATCACTGGTTGTCAAGGGGAAAGGGTCCGTCTAAGTGCAGTAACTAACGACTTACACACTGGGGTATGCAAATGAGGGGAGTTATACTGAATCACAGATTTCCTCAAAATGTCAGCTTGTACCTAACCATGTAGGTGCAGCAATACAACAGTGCAAGTGTAAGAGCTGAATGACTTCATAAGGGGGTGTGTCATGCTTACTGTGGAGCTCTGTGACTTGTGTTTGCCCTTAGCTAAGCACAACTAAGGAAGGGGTATGTCAGATGTGCCTGAGCACTGTGTATATAGACGAAACATGGGTGCATGCCACACAGCAGGATTTAAACACACACACACAAAAAAAGAGGAAATGGCAGCACTGTTTACATTTGAGCACTGGGTATGAGCAGCGTGCCTTGGGGCTTAAATAGGGAGGAACTAGGAAGGGAAACAGCACTAGGAAGGCAATCAAGGAGAACTAGCATAGCTGGCAGGGGGGGTGTATCAGAATTAGCCAATTACACATGCAGCAGCCCGGCACACTAATATAAACTATGCAAACACCCTACAGACAGGTTTTTCCCACAAACTCTACACCACTGTTGTATACAGACAGGGTATTTTTACCTGGCAAAACTAACTAAAAATGTTAGAGCCTGCTGATGCTTTATTCCATCAATATGTGCTAGAGACTGAGGGTGTTGAGGGGGAGAATGCTGACAACCGACCCACAGTGAGGAGGAGGAACAGAGTGTACAGACCCGGGGTAACCTACCAGAGCCTACATGAGATAGAGAGCTATAGGGTGGACAGGGACATTCTACAGCAAATCATTGAGCTGTGCCAGCCACACCTTACACATAGAACTAATAGAGGGGAAGCCATCCCAGTGGATACCAAGGTATGTTTAGACTTAAGAATACTAGCCACAGGTGCCTTCCAAAGATCAACTGGGGATATCATGGGGGGTCTCACAGGCATCAGCATCTGGGGTACTCCACCAGTTCCTTGATGCCATGACACAACATGCCAATGAGCACATATATTTTCCCACTGCCTGTGAGGCACTGACCACATGCATGTGTCTCTTCCACTGTATAGCAGAATACATTGAGGTAGTTGGTGCTATAGACTGCATGCAAATCCACATCAAAGCACCACCCAGTGAGCGGGGCAGGGTCTACATAAACTGCAAGGGCTTTCTCTCCATCAACTGCCAGGTCATGTGCAATGCCTGGGGCATTATCATGAATGTGTGTGCTGGCAGCCCTGGAAGGTATCACAACTCCCACATCTGGCATTGCTCAGCTGTGGCATTGCTCACAGCTGTATCAGGCGTTTGCCATGGGGGACATCCCATATGGCCATCTACTGGGGGATGCTGACTATGCACTGGAGCCGTGGCTGATGACACCCATCAGAAATGCACACGCACCTGAACAAGAACACCATAATGAGGCACACACACAAACCAGGATCATTGTAGAGTGTGTGTTTTGGATGATCAAGCCATGGTTCTGCTGCCTTGGCATATCTGGTGGAGCCTTGTAGTACTCTCTAGCTACATGTACACAAATGTTCATAGTATGTGCCATGCTACACAATATGATCCTGCAGAAACAGCTGCAGCAGGAATAGCACAAGGCAGGGCCACACAGCCCCCACCATTGCCATGGCCAGCACAGGCACAGAAGGACTTGGAGGAGGAACATCCTGAGCCTGCTCCTGTAGGCAGAAGGAGATGTGCACAGTATGCCTAGGCCTTGGCAAAGAAACAACGCATAGCACACACACTGACACTGTTGGGACCCAGGGATTTATACCTCTCTCCAACTTGCACATACAGTAAAAGGGATACTAAACATGACACTACTTGAGGTTTACCATGTACAGGGAGTGTACTATGTGCATCCAACATAGTCAGCCCTCCAGCACTGTCCTCAATACTGGCCCAGCAACAAGGTAAATCACTCTTTCTATCAATTGCTGAATGGAGCAGTATGTTCTCATACTTGTATGTATGACATGGATGCAAGCATGCAAGGAAATTGGGTGCCTGAATGGGATAGCAGCTGACAGCTATATGGGATAGCAGGAAATGCATAACAAATACTGGTGTCAACATACTAGGTGGCACTACACAAGGTGACAACCCCCACTGCAGTACATGTGATGACCCAAAGAACAGTGGGTGTCAATAGGTCACACATGTGGATGTCAGTGAGGGTCACATATCCACCACCAGCCTCACCCAGCAGGGCAGTTGTGGATGACCATAAAGAAATCTAAGGCTGGGCTAAGGTCTCCAAATGATGGCAATGATGAACAGCCCCCCACCAGACCTACACAGACATACTACAACAGGTCTGGCAGTTGCATTCTAGTTCTGAATGGTAAGAAGTCTGAAACTGAAATATATGCCATTAAGATCTAACATGTGTACTCTACTGATGTGCCTCCCATCTGCATGATAGGTCACAATACAATATGAAACAGAAGCCAACAGAGTAACCAAAATACCAGTACAGTCATTTCAAATGTTAAAGTCTGCAGGTGTGCACCCCTCCACAATCCCATGTAGAAATGCAGTAACAGATGGCCTGTAGCATTTTCAAATGGCCTACAGTCCTCTGGCAAAGCCCCATGCCTCACCCATAGTGCCAATGTACAGAATGTCAGGGGGTCCCAACTAATAACCTAACACAGTAAACAGAAAAATGCAAGGCCATGTTGACAAATGCCAGTAGCATGCCTCCCCATGTCCTACTGCAAGGACTGTGGATCAGGCCATAAATACTACTGGGATAAAGGCCCAACTATAGGGATACCTCTAAGATATTGCTTACATAATGTTAAGAGGAGGAGAGAATAATGGGAGGGGGTGTAGAAGCATGGATGTCATGGAGTTTGTGAAGTCTAAAACTCTAATATCCACCCATACTACTCCCAATTGCAAACACATGAAAGAATAGCCGCAAAATTCTTGTAAACCAAAATGTGAAGGTAAACTGACCAGATATGAGTCCTGCCTCTGGATAACCTGGGGGTATCTGTACAGCTGAGAGGTATAGCCCCAGCAGGATATGGCCATTCCATGAAGTTGAGAAAAGCACAAGGAGGGGAACCCTAGCCAGCATACTAAGAAGGTGCTGCACCATTTACACAGAACCAGCAGTCTATTGTCTGTAGCTACCCCTCCACAATGGTAGGCATGTGCCAGAATGTGTAGTCTATATGCCTCAGAATATTGGTCTCAGCTTCATTCATCTTGTATTTCCCAGTAAATAAATGTGAGCAAAGAATGATAACTGTCAGTAGTTGATGACATGACACATCACAGTGTAAAACAATACATACGTCGGAATATCTGTGCTACAATCAAACATGTCACACAAGCAGCACAGACAGCAACAGTTACAGTATCCCCTGTATGTTAAGCCCATTGTATCTCCATATTGGCAACCTATCTACAGATATCCTGCAGAAACAGTTTGCTAGGTGTAGCTGTAGCACACAAAACCCTGAACTGGAGTTCAACCCTCCCTGGAATGGATGCACACACTCAATATAGAAGGTCATACTGGGCATGCTCCTACACTTAAAGAAATGTCTTACAACATAGTGGACTACAGATATCGGTTATTCGCAGCTGCCTTTGCACATGCACCAAATTGTACACCATTGATACTTCACACATTGGATAGGAATACACACACATATCCAAGACCAACATAACATAATATAATATGTCAAACATACACACACAGAGACGTGGGGAAGAGAAAGACAGACAGCAACAGAGAGAATCCCATTATGAAGCTTGTCCCACCCACTACACATCCCATTGACCTATATCACATGATGTGCTGATGTTATTCACTGTAGAAATACCTTTGGTTAGCCCTCAGCCCTATAGTGTCAGTGGTGCTTGTGATAACTGTTTAACACTACAGTACAAATAGGTATCCATGTAGCAGTTGTAATCTCAGTCCTGTCAGATGTAAAGTTGTGTGTGTGTGTGTGTGTGTGTGTGTGTGTGTTTCTAGATGAATGTGGTTGAGGCCATGAGGCCATTCACACTCACTAAACCTCCCTAACCCCTCTTTCAGCACTGCTGCTGATGTCACTCACCTTCAAAGATACCTTTGGACAGCTCTTCAGCATATAAGCTCTGTGATGCTTGCCTTAACTGTATAATACTATAGTATAGCAAACTAGTTAGATAGGAGTTCAATCCTGATCCTGGTGAGTGTTTGTGTGAGAGAGTGTGTGTATCCTTGTAGAGAACTGGTTTTGTGGTCATTCACACAACACTTCCCTTACCCCTCCTTTAGCACTGCTGCTGATGTCACTCACCTTCAAAGATACCTTTGCACAGCTCTGCAGCATGTAAGCTTCATGGCATGTGTGATACACGTGGAACAATGTAGTAGCAATAACTACATAGGTGGGGGGGTTGAATCTCATCCCTGGCAAGTGTTTGTGTGTACATATGTACGTCTGTACCTTAAAGATTTTGGCCTCATTTACACCCAGTACACATCTCAGTGCCTGACTTTAGCAGTTCTGTAGATATCATCCACCTTAGAAGTACCTGTTGGCAACCCTGAACCATGTAAGGTCAGTGGTGCATGTGTTAATGCATATTATAATGGTCTGAAAAGATAGTTGGATAGATGTTTGAATCTCACCCCTGGCAAAAGTAAATGTGTGTGTAGGGTAAAATATTTTTTGGACTCTCTCACCCACTACTTCACCCAATGTCAATATTTACAAGGGCTGGTAATGCTCCTCACCTTAGAAGTACCTTGGGACAGATCCACCCTATAAGCTTCATGGTGTGTGCAATAAATGTACACTGTAGTAGCAATACATAGCTTGGTAGGGGTTTAAAGCTCAAAGCTGGCAAGTGTGTGTGTGTGTGTGTGTGTGTGTGTGTGTGTGTGTGTGTGTGTGTGTGTGTCTGTCTGTCATCAGTATCCTGTGTGGGGGCTGGTTTAAGTGTATAATAACAGGATCCATTGGGGGCGGGTTTTGCTAAATTATTATGTTGATCTAATATATGTTACAATGTCCACATTACAAGGCCAACAGTTGTCAAATACCATAGAGGTTGGTGTAGACAATCCACAGCCCTAAATGTCTAATCCATGTGCAATAAATACGTGACAGTATGGATTAGTGAACAATATAAGCAACCCTTCTAATACTCAGAGACCACTCTCCATCCACATATCATACACAGACACACTTGCCTAGGCAACAACCACTATATCAGTAGTTCCCCTGCATATTGCCTCACAGATAGTGCCCACGGTGTGATTGCAGTTGTCTACGTCTGTTGATCACAACAGTGCCACTGACATCAGAAAGTACTTTGATTTGTCACATTTCCTGACTGATTGTGTGTTATCCAGCAAGTAAAAGGACATGGCAACCTGTTCCATCCCCTCAGTAGCCCAATCAATGTGTACAGTGGCCCTTTTGTCATGTTTCCCACTGGATGCCAGCAACAACTGTAGAGTCTGCAAACATACCTCACAAAGGGAATACCATGCCTTATACACATGCCCTGTATGGACAGATGCTACTAACTCCACTGAATACCTGTATCATACTGTCAACGTAAGTGCAATCACTACCTCAGTTACATAGCCAGGTCTCACCAAATGAGGTCAGGAATGCTACCTCAGAAGATACCAATCTGTCCACACAACATGCCTCAGAGACCTCAAGCACACTTCCAGATTTCAAAGAACATGCATGGGGGACATGTGCAAAACCCAGACACTGTCCATGTTAGGAATATAGATCACATACATGGGAAGCAGTGCCCATCACTGGCCACCCACAATTGAAATCTAGATGAGTGGATGGGGAATACAATACCCACTCCTGGGGACCACTCCAGTGACTATACTCCTGAGCCACATTGGGGACTATTGTCATGTGGCTCAGGATGTGGGTACTCCCTTTGGCTAGCATTGTAGAATCTTCAGGCCCATTCACCTACTGCACAGCTATGAAGCAACGAACCTATGGATCTCAGTACTGACAAGTGTGTGTGTGTGTGTGTGTGTGTGTGTGTGTGTGTGTGTGTGTGTGTGTGTGTGTGTGTGTGTGTGTGTGTGTGTGTGTGTGTGTGTGTGTGTGTGTGTGTGTGAATAGTAATCCCAGTGTGTTTGGCTGATGAACATCCCCTGTGGCTGTGGTTATTAGCAATCGGTGGTGTGTCCAAACCAGAACATGTACCATTCTACAACGGATGTTGTATATCAACATGTACCTATGTACAACCCTCAGCCCTATAATCTGTGAGGCATATGCAATCATTGTGTTAGACTAGGGATTACCATGCACATACTGTACCCTGCCTATGACATGGTGGATGTGTCACCACACTGCCATACCCTATGGTCTTGCTGCAGGGCCACATCCTAGTGACACACAGATGCCTAGAATGGAAATGGGATACAGCATGCGAGAACACATTCACTCAGCACTTCACTTGTGTGGGGGGGGGGAGAGGGGTAAACCTGGCACTAAATGTATTGCCAAGACTGTAGCCAATATTTGTTGTGTCAGGATAGGTATTAGCTTGGTGCAGCCACTCGCAGCACTTGTGTTTAATGCTGTGGAGGTTGTTGATGTAACTATTAAAGACTGTTGTGACTGTCTTCAGTGTCTGCTGCATCTCTGCTGCCATAGATGCCTGTTGGGGATTCCATGAGGGATCCAAAGTTGTGTTTGAGGCTAATAAGGGAGTTCAACAGTCGTGGGATACCACCTTTCCCTGCAACAGTGTCCTAATTCTGATGTGCACTTGAGTAATGGCAGGGGACCATCACATTGTCTCCCGTTGTTTGGAGGACAGTATCTGGGTTCTGTTGGCCCTGGTTAATACCATGCATTCATGTGCCTATTTGTACAGTGCCTATGTGCATGATTCCACAGTCATGCAGCTGTGTCTCATTGCCACAGGTGCAGTGAGGACATCAACCCTTGTTTTTATGGCTGCAAAGTCAGCTTTGGAGAGGTTTTGCCAGGCAGTTATCTTTGTGGATGGTGTGGCTGACATGTTTAGTTCCATGTTGATTACAACCTGCGTGAATCTCACCATGCAGGGATTGACCTCTGGGGATGAGCAATGGTCCAGTATTTAAATGGTCAACACAAGTCAAGGTTGTTGCATCCTCTACCAGGGGTCAGTATGAGCTGGTCTAGGGTAATGGAAATGATGAATCACAGAAGTGTTGGGCCACTGTACTGGTGCTTGGCTACATTCCCCAGGTAATGGAGGGGTAGTTGAAGACTCATACTATGCCAGTGTTGCATTGGACCATCACAGATGGCAGGGTGTTGAGAAATGTGCATTGACAGTCTAGGGACATAGATGTGGACCCATAGCAGGCTATGGTCTGGATTGCACTATTACCACAAGGCAGTTGTACCAGAAGTATCTCCAATGCATTATGATGGGGTAATAGTTTGGAGGTGTTCCTATCCATAATGAATATGGAGACAACACCACCTGTGGAGGTGTGGTGTGGTCCATGCTTGGGGCTGACAACTATGGAATGCATCATAGCCTGATACTGCAGGTCTGCTGTCTGCTACTGTGAAACACCTTTCCATTACAGCAGACATGTGTCCTCCACTCCAAAGACTGCTATGAGTGACTGTATCCTGACAGTTAGATGTCCACTGTTGAGCAGCATGACCCTCAGATTGCATACATGTGTTATTGTTATGGTGGTAATAACACTTGGAACACTGCCTAATAAGGCACCATAGAGGTGGCAAGACACTTAGCCAGAGCCTGGCAACCCAGTGGTGACAAATGTAGGACATCCATGGAAAGTCATTGGGTTCTTTCAGTCATACCACCCCAAGCAGAGAGGTTCTGAATCCCCTGAGAATGACACATAACACATAAGCCAATGTTGCAGTCAACCATTTGTTGATAGTACTGCAGAATCATTCTGGGTGACAGCAGTACTCTGCCCAGGGCTACTGTCACACCTGTCTGGACTGCATAATCAGAAAGTTCAACCATGTCTCCTGTCATGTAGTCCAGGGAGGTGTGTCCAAAGTCATTCACACTCACACGGATATGGAGTGATACTAGTAGTTGTGGAGTGACATGACTGGCTGTGTCATGTGTCTGATGCTGGCATGTGATTGATATTTGGCTGTTACCTGCTCCATATTCAACTTAGTGAGTGGGATGTGTGTGCCTCAGTATTGAGTTATCCATGATCACTGTATTGTGCAAGGTGGGTTAGCTTTAGGGGCTTAGGTTGGGGGCATACTGTGTAGGTTAAATATGTGTCCCTTGGCATGTGCCATGTCACAGTGTCTGAGTGGGTGTCTGCCTTGCTGGTCTGTGCTATTTGGGTAGATGTCCAGTGAGTGCCTCTGGGAAGGTGGGTGTGTGGCTTTTCACTGTATGTTATGGCTGTCAAAGTGGGTGTCATGGTGAGCAACATGTTCCACATTGTGGAGTGCAGGTGTTGAACTTATCGTCTTGACCTGCTAGTCCAGTCTTTGCTGGAGAGTGCATATGTCCACATCGGGTGATATATGGGTAACCCTCACAGGTCTGAGTGTTTGGAGTTTAGAGGGGAGGGTTGTCTGTGTACATGTGGCAGTTGCAACAGTGCCCCAGAATGGACAAGTGCACCAGGTTAATGGGTGAAAGCACATATAACCACCCTTCAAACATGCCAGGAGGGGTGGATATAACTAGTAAGTACTGGGGCGACATCTGTGATGAACGAGTACTGCTGACGATTCACAGGTGTGCCACACTTCTTGATACAATAACCTGGTGAAGTGCCAAGCCATAATAGTAGTTCAAGTATAAGACAGAAAGAACTAGCATGATGTATGGGTGGAACGGAAGGCAGACTGTCTGCCACCTGTAATACTTTACTACAGCTATGCAGTTATTAGCAGCTTTGGCCATGTGGAAGCTCAGTAAGCTCTGTAGCACATGCAGTAACTGTGTAACACTATAGTAGATATACCTAGATAGGCAGGAGTTCTAATGCCGGTACTGGCAAGTGTGTGTGTATGTATGTGTGTGTGTGAATCATGTCCTGCCTAGCTCATACCATTTTTGACCTGTGTGCTATCCGTTACACTTCCCTTCACTCCAGTTTAGTACACCTGTTGATGTCATTCACCTTTAAAGTACCTTTGGAAGAGGTGGAAATGTATAAGCTCTGTGGCACGTCTGATAACTGCATAGCACTATAGTAGGAATACCTAAATAGGCAAAAGTTCTAATCCCAGTACTGGCAAGTGTGTGTGAATTATGTACTGTCTCGCTCATACCATTTTGACCTGTGTACTACCCTTTACACTTCCCTTCACTCCAATTTAGTAGACCTGTTGATGTCATCCACCTTAGAAGTACCTTTGGAAGAGGTGGAACTGTATAAGCTCTGTGGTGCATCTGATACCTGTGTAACACTATAGTAGGAATACCTAGATTGGTAGGAGTTCTAATCTTAATGCTGGCAACTGTGTGTGAGGATCATATCATGTGTGGCTTATACCATTTTGATGTGTATACCATACATGGCTGGTGACCACCTCCCACTGCCATTACTTTATATAGTGTGGTAACATGATCTGCCTCACATGTAGCAGGTTAAACCATTGTACAGTCCTCTGTGCAGATGTGTCTGGATTATCCATATGTTTGAAACTTATACATGGTTGGAAGTGGTCTGTGTGCCTTAACAATGCCCATGTATGTGATATTATAGCTAAATAGGCCACAGTGAGTGTACTGATACATATGGCAGCATGAGGTATCATACCTGACTGAAACATCATGCTGATAGGATGTCTACCACTCTCACAGGTAGCCTGGCTTGTAGGTGGAATACATGAGAACAGATACTTGGTTTTACAAGTGAACTGTACCTGTTATGGGTCACATTAAAGGCTGGAAGAGGTGTGGACTGTCATATTGTGGTCCTAATTAGTATGTAACAGGAACACCTTGCATCTTAAGAGGGGTGTGTACACAATTTATATCCACTGTATACCAGTAATGTGTCATACTGCAGTGGTGGTGCTGCGGTAGTGTTGTCACCTCACAGTAAGATGTTGTCCTGTTCAATTCACAGCTAGAGCATCTTCTGTGTGGAGACATGCGTGAATAGGCGCACCTTCATTGAAGGTTGTGCATCAGGGCTGGCAACTCAGCATCTAAAAATCTACTGCCAATCATTAGCAGACCGGAGTTCCGCTGTGGTGACACCTAACTGGGAAAAGCTGAAAGACCCAACAACAACCAGTAATGTGTCATGCATGACCTTACCTTAGGCCGTTTGTCCAGTACAATTTGCTGGCCTCTGCCCAGACGTCTCGGCACTGACAAGTTGTGAGGTATGCTACAGGAATGTTGAATTCACGTCAGGCCCCAGTGGTGACCATTGTGTTGTAATACAGTTAACCCCAGCACAAGTGAACATGCAGAACAAGCAATATAGCTATTACTGATGGTTGTGTGCATGGTAAGTTGCATACGCTTCACATGCCTGGTGTATTGCCAGGCAACAACAGAACAATGTAATACTCATCAGCTTCAGGCTGCTGTCCCATATGCAGACCAGAGGGTACTAGGTAGTTGTGAGAGGGAGTTATTGTCAGCAGACGCACATGTGGCCTTGGTATAGGATGGATGCAGCATGTCTGCACATCTACAGTACTAACCGCAATAATGCACAATGTCCTGTCCTCACCATAGATGTGCACATCTGTGCATTAGGAAACCCCATCCACAACTGAAATCAGACCTGACACATGCATCTAGATGCAATACATATACATGTATGTCTGATACATTAGTGTACTAATTCCCACTGGTCCCTTACCTGCATGCTCCTCATCCAGTCTGTGTGTGTGTGTGTGTGTGTGTGTGTGTGTGTGTGTGTGTGTGTGTGTGTGTGTGTGTGCGCAACCCACCTCCACAATGCTTCCCTCAGCATCATGGCTTGTGCATTCGGTGTGTGGCCCAAGTGTGGTGAGGAGCTCCTTGGTGGATGTCAGTGGAGGCTGGATGACTGGGCCCCCACCTGTGGCTAGCCGGTCCGTCACTACAGCAACAGCCCATTGATGGGCATGGCATTTGAGGTCAGTGGCCCAATGCTTTACAAGCTCATAAGTTCTGCTGTGCAGGCCAGCATCATTTACCCTGTGGACCACACTCTTCCACCAGGCAGTCCTCTCCCGCACATCTTCTGCTGTCAGTCCACATGACAGGGCATAATGTCCAATCATATATTGGGTGATGATATCTGTTTCCTCAACAGAGAATGCTGGTAGATGAGCACTCTGCATGTTACCTGGAAGACATAAATAGGAAAAGGTCACAGGACCTCATACGGTTGTCAAAATGCACATCAACAGTGGGTATTACTCCAAATAATCCAGAATACACCAAACCCTCCAAGCTATCATGGCTATAGCAGCTTGCATTACATGCTTGTCCTTGAACTATCTTATTCCCCACAATGTTGGACACTTGATTGCATAATCCTCTATCCTCCATTCATTTCTGTGTAGAGGATTGACAGTGGTCATCTTCCATGTGGATGGTGTGTGTATGGTGGCAGGTCTGTGTTTGACTGTGGTGTGTGATGGAGCTCTGAACACATGCCTGAGAGCATGTAGGAGGCAGACAGTGATGTTATTATGCCCTATGGATATATGCTGTTGTTGCCATCAGTAGGGAATATGTACATGCTCACCATTGCTGAGGGGAGGAGTGTGGTTGATGTGCATATCTCCATGTACAACTGGGCTGGACAGGTTGGCAATGTTTCCACCTATCCTGTGTGATGCAGGTTGCCTATAGCCACGGCATGTGTGTATGAGGTGTTCTTTACCCCTAGTACAGGGTGAATTGTGTTGCTTCATCTGAGACTCACAACATAAGTGGAGACATGGTTGCAATTGTCCTTGGTGGTGTGGATATGTCCGATTCATAGTCAGCCTTACAGGACATCATCTGTGAACTTGCATGCTTGCTCAGATATAGGTGGACTTCCTTGAAAGTTGTTGCCTGCACCTATGTGTCTCTCTACAGCCAATGTAGCAACCTATTATGTTGTTTGTGTATTGCTGCTGTCCACCAAAGGGGTTTACTGTACCTTGGTGGAGGCTGGATATACAGGTCCAGTACTTCTGTGTCCATATAGCTACAGTGGATATAAAGGGTACACACCCCTGATACACTGCCTGGTATTTGTGCAATTGGAACATGACACCACAATAACTCATTTCATATCAATTCCCACCTGTAGTGTGACCTATAGTCTGTACAATTCAAATGAAAACATAACAATCAGGTCTGTGTAAACATATGGAAATAATACTCAGTACAATAAGCCAGTTGAATGAGTGTGCACACCCTTAAACTGATATGTTGTGTATGCACCTCTTGAGATGGTTACAGCATTCATCCATCTTGGTCTGGACTCTAACATCATTGCACATCTTCACTTAGCAATAGTTGGTCACCTTCCTAGAAACACCTTTGATTGTATTTCAATGGAATTGTACAGGTTAGGGGTCACATAAAGATGAGAAACATTATGAACTGATCTTCTGTGGTCTGATTGTCATACAACACACATACCTGACAGTTTAGCAGGGGTGTGTACACTTGTGATATCCACTGTATATAGGTGTGGATATAACTGGTAGTGATAGGTATGGACAGAGGATCATAACACATGTGGGCACTTCTCTGATTAATAGCTGAATATCATGCCTACTCTAGTGCCCATATCAGTGTTAGGGAACTGCAACAACCAGTAGCTGTACACATTTATGTCTGTTGTATGCACTGACACTGATATTACACACATGTGCAACATGCACAACCTATGTACCTGAATGCTTGAAACCCATGTGATTTTGTTTTGTGCCGTCCAGCTGAACATATACATACATGTGCACAGGGGATACCTGGTATACATTTCTGTTGTATGTTAGTATGGCACACTGTAGTTACAGTCTTGCCACTCAGTCATACTTCTCAACCTGTTATAGCAGTACGTCTGGACAATGGTATACATAAATGGGTGTCAAAAGGGACATCATTACTGATATTGTATTAATATACATAGTACATTGATTGCACAGTAGGGGTTGACATCACTGTGATAACCTGGAAGATGTTCAACAGTCATGAGTAGGCTATTATGTTACAACGCCATTGCTTGCAGACCTGCCAGTGGCATAACACAGGTATGTGCATGTGACTACAGATATCACTCACAAATGTGGTTATTGACCAGCAGAACACTGTACAGTTGAATGTTATTAATTCAATATATCACATGTAGTTCAACACACATGTCTGCAACAGTACTCTACTATGCACACACCCTGTATAGGTGTTTTAGCTTTACAAGGCAAACATGTGTCATACTCATAATCACAGGTAACATGGATATGAAAAACATCCCATTAATTGGCCTAGCAGTGGCACAGTCATGAATGTTTGACAGACACCCCTATGGTTGTCATATATGAGCTGTCCCTTCCCAGGTGAGTCAGGCTCCTGAGCTGTGACCCCCACCTCACAACCTCTCAGAGCATCAAATAAGGACAATGCCTAAAATGATGGGGGGATAAATAGCGTCAGACTTTAAATATACCTTTTACAAACATAGGAGGCTCGTAGAATGATACATTTAGCATTACATTGAATATTCTTAAGGATGTGGTGTCTTAAACTCAAGTGTTTGTCATTACCTGATGACTTCAATCCTCAGCTATTTGCCAGAAAGATACAGATCTCAGGATGAACAGACAAAAATACATGATGGTAAAATGTGGACATTCTGTGAAGATCTATACAGTTTAATGGTATGTCTGTGATATCTCCCACTGCAGATAGGGCCTGATGCTATGGCCATAGCAGCTGTTTAGCAGAACATTAGTACAGCATGTCTTGCTGTGACATGTATTCCTCCAAATCATGTTTCCCATTATTACAGACCAAATACTACATTCAATTACTTGCTTACATGTTCCATTTACCTTTTTTCTTTCTACTCTTTTCAGCTTTGTTTCATTTATGTCTCTCTCTCTCTGTGCACTACAGAGATAGAGCTG
>NC_056735.1:836673978-836676478 GCF_019279795.1 Protopterus annectens
TGAACTACAAAATGAACTGGCACCTCATCTAAGTGTCATGTTTAATCATAGTCTCACCTCAGGCTTTGTGCCCACTGAGTGGCGCACAGCTACAGTTATCCTGCTCCACAAGGGAGGATCTGCCTTGGATCCCGGGAACTACAGTGACATCAGTCTGAAAAGCCTGATCTGCAAGGGCATGAAATACATTATCATGGAACTTATAAACAAAGACATTGGCAACCTTCATACACTGGACCCCACCCAGTTTGTGTTTGTGAAGGGCCGATCTTGTCTTCTGAATCTGATTCACTTCTTTAAATCAGTCTCCAGAGCTGTAGATGAGGGTAAGGTGGTCCACACAGCCTATCTGGACCTCGCCAAGGCCTTCGACACCATCCCCCACTCTGGAATCATAGATAAACTTACTAAGTTGGGCATAAATCCCTACATCACTCGATGGGTTGCCAACTGGCTTACTGACAGAACCCAGACTGTAAAAGTAGCCGACTCCAAATCCAGCTCCAGACAAGTGACAAGTAGAGTACCTCAGGGTTCAGTCCTGGGACCACTCTTGTTTGGCATCTACTTCTCTGAAGTACAGGCCAACACTAAGGGACTCTGGCTAACAAAGTTTGCAGATGACTGCAAAATGGGCGCCATTATTGAATTCCCAAATGATGTGGATATTCTACAAAAGGGCCTTACAGAAACAGATGCCTGGTGCCAGAGCCATGGGCTCAAGCTTAATTCCAAGAAATGTATAGTTATCCCCTTTGGAAAAAAAACATGTACCCATGAATTACCACATAGGTGGCAGGACACTAAACATCGAAAGTGTGATGAGAGACTTGGTGACACAGGTGGACAGTGGTCTCACTTTCGACAACCACATCACCACAACAGTCAGGAAATCCTTCTATGTGGCACACCTCATCTCTAAGGGCTTTTCATCCAGAAAAAAGGAGGTCATTGTCCCACTGTACTCATCCCTCATTCGACCCATTATAGAGTATAATGCCCCGTTTGGTATGTACCTCACAAGACATCTGCAACAGCTGGAAAGGCCACAGAAATACCTCACTAAAAGAATCACAGGCCTAAAGCAGATGCCATATGCTGACCATCTAAAAAAACTCCAGCTATACTCTGTGGCATATTGTCTACTCAGAGGCGATCTCTGCTTAACATACAAGGCCATGTCAGACCCTGATATGTTGGACATGCTCCACTTAAAGAAATCTCAGTCCCTCAGAGCCACACACTCCAGGGATCTAAACCTTATCACAATGAACAAAACATGCTGGAGGGATAGGTTCCTGACCCAGAGACTCCCCATACTCTGGAATAGACTGCCCATATATGTCAAGCAGAGCGCCTCATTGGCCCTCTTCAAAAGGAACCTTGATGATTGGATGGGAGATAGGAAATTCACCCCAGGGATCATGTCAGTCACCCTGCTAGACAGGGGCCCAGAGAAGTAAATATTGTGGGAAGAAATATCCAGGGAATTGTTATGGCTAGGCTTGCATAGGCCTTAGAGCCGATAGCCTAGTACCAACCTATGAACCTATGAACATGGTGGATTGATAGATTGACAGGATTTGTGTGGACATGCATTTAGTGTGTGACGTCATGATTCACAGTGATATGTCTCTGACATACCTGTCCACTGGAACGCTGTCCACAGACTAGCCACATGTCTGCCTGTTATGCTTTGTGTGTTCACCAGACAGTTGGTGTCCTTGCTAAATCAGTTGTGGACTCTGGGGAATGCAGTCAGTAAATACTCACATCTATTGGTATTACCAATGTCATATTCCTTATAAAGGATATTACAACAAATCCAGTGACATCTGTAACTGTCTCAATGTATGACACCAGTATGTTCAATCTATCCCTGTGTTTGTGCCTCTGTTCTCACCTAGTGATATAGGGGTTGATGCTGAGCTTAGTGAGTGGGGAATGTTATCAAAGGCTTTGGCCAGATCAGTGTAGGCTGTATGTGTCACCTTGCCTTCATCCACAGCTCACGTGACTGATGCAAGAAGTTGACCAGGCTGAATGAGCAGGTATGACCTACCCTTCACAAAGGTAAACTGTGTAGGATCCTGAGTCTGCAGATTCCCATATCCCTGTTTATTAGGTGCATGATGATGCATTCCATAGCTTTGCATAAAAGACTTGTCAGGCAGTCGGGGTGGTATTTCCCAGGGTCTGTAGTTACACCTCGTTTGTGGAGAGGGGTGACTGTAGCAGTGCACAATTCATTGGGGACAAAGCCTGAGGTGAGGCTGTGCTTGAACAGGGCACACAGGTAAGGTGCCTGGTCACTCTGTAGTTCATGTACAACACAGCCATGGATATTCTCAGGTCCCACAAAAGCTGTATTCTTGTCCTTGCACAGTAGTCTTATAACCTGTGCTGCAGTAATACTGGGTGCCTGTCAGTATACTGGTATTGTGATTGGTCCTTTGGGAGGGGGTGAGGGGTAATGTTTGCACCAAGATGCCAGCCAGTA